>NW_027597143.1:0-98988 GCF_964194155.1 Cetorhinus maximus | reverse complement strand
GACAAAGTGAAACAAACTGCACCGACAGTTGGACAAAGTGACACAAACTGCACCGACCGTTGGACAAAGAGACACAAACTGCACCATCTGTGGGACAAAGTGACACAAACTGTACCGACTGTGGGCAAAGAGACACAAACTGCACCGATGTGGAGCAAAGCAACACGACCTGCACCGATTGTGGAGCAAAGCAACACAAATTGCCCCGAATGTTCGACAAAGCGACACAAATCGCACCGACTCTGGGACAAAGAGACACAAACTGCACCGATTGTGTAGCAAAGCAACACAAACTGCACCGACTGTTCGACAAAGTGACAAAAACTGCACCGACTCTGGGGGAAAGAAACACAAACTGCACCGACTGTGGGACAAAGTGACACAAACTGTAACGACTGTGGGATAAAGTGACACAAACTGCACTGACTGTGGGGCAAAGAGACAGAAACTGCACCGATCTGAAGCAAAGTGACACAAACTGTTCCGATGATGGAGAAAAGCGACACAAACTGCACCAACTGTGGGACAAAGTGACTCAACCTGTACCGACTGTGGGCAAAGAGGCACAAACTGCACCGATGTGGATCAAAGGGGCACAAACTGCACCCACTGTGGGGCAAAGTCACTAAACCTGTACCGAATGTGAACAAAGAGATACAAACTGCACCGATGTGGAGCAAAGTGGCACAAACTGCACCGACTGTGGAGGCAAACGAAACAAACTGCCCCGACTGTTCGACAAAGTGACACAAACTGCACCGACTCTGGAGCAAAGAGACACAAACTGCACTGACTGTGGAGCAAAGAGACACAAACTTCACCGACTGTTGGACAAAGTGACACAAACTGCACTGACAGTGGAGCAAAGTGAAACAAACTGCACCGACTGTGGAACAAAGTGACACAAACTGCACCAACTGTGGAACAAAGAGACACAAACTGTACCGACTGTGGAGCAATGCGACACAAACTGCACCGACTGTTGGACAAAGTGACACAAACTGCACTGATTGTGGGGCAAAGAGGCACAAACAGCACCAATGTGGTGCAAAGTGACACAGACAACACCGAATGTGGGGCAAAGATATACAAGCTGCACCGACTGTGGGGACAAAGTGTCACAAACTGTACCTACTGTGGGACAAAGTGAAAGAAACTGCACTGACTGTGGGGCAAAGGGACACAAACTGCACTGATGTGGAGCAAAAAGACACAAACTACACCGACTGTGGGGCAAAGAGACACAAACTGCACTGACTGTGGGGTAAAGTGACACAAACTGCACCAACTGTGGAGAAAAGCGACACAAACTGCACCGACTGTTCGACAAAGTGACAAAAACTGCACCGACTCTGGGGGAAAGAAACACAAACTGCACCGACTGTGGGACAAGGTGAAACAAACTGTACCGGCTGTGGGCAAAGAGTCACAAACTGCACCAACTGTGGGACAAAGTGACTCAACCTGTGCCGAATATGGGCAAAGAGACACAAACTGCACCGATGTGGAGCAAATTGGCACTAACTGCACCGACTGTGGGGCAACGTGACTCAACCTGTACCGACTTTGGGCAAAGAGACACAAACTGCACCAATGTGCAGCAAAGTGGCACAAACTGCACCGACTGTGGAGCCAAGAGAAACAAACTTCACCGACAGTTGGACAAAGTGATACAAACTGCACCAACTGTGGAACAAAGTGACACAAACTGTACCGACTGTGGGCAAAGAGACACAAACTGCACCGATAGTGGAGCAAAGCAACACTAATGCCCCGAATGTTAGACAAAGCGACACAAACTGCACCAACTGCGGAGCAATGCGACACAAACTGCACCGACTGTTGGACAAAGTGATACAAACTGCACCAACTGTGGGACAAGGTGACACAAACTGCACCGACTGTGGAGAAAAGTGACTGAAACTGCACCAAGTATGGGACAAAATGACTTAGCCTGTACCGACTGTGGGCAAAGAGACACAAACTGCACCGATGTGGAGCAAAGCAACACAAACTGCATCGATTGTGGAGCAAAGCAACACAAAATGCCCCGAATGTTCGACAAAGCAACACAAACTGCACACACTGTGGAGCAAAGCGACACAAACTGCACCGATTGTGGAGCAAAGCAACACAAACTGTCCCGAATGTTCGACAAAGAGACACAAACTGCACCGACTGTGGAGCAATGCGACACAAACTGCACCGACTGTTGGACAAAGTGACACAAACTGCACTGATTGTGGGGCAAAGAGGCACAAACTGCACCAATGTGGGGCAAAGTGACACAGACAACACCGAATGTGGGGCAAAGAGATACAAACTGCACCGACTGTGGGGACAAAGTGTCACAAACTGTACCTACTGTGGGACAAAGTGAAACAAACTGCACTGATGTGGAGCAAAAAGACACAAACTACACCGACTGTGGGGCAAAGAGACACAAACTGCACCGACTGTGGGGTAAAGTGACACAAACTGCACCAACTGTGGAGAAAAGCGACACAAACTGCACCGACTGTTCGACAAAGTGACAAAAACTGCACCGACTCTGGGGGAAAGAAACACAAACTGCACCGACTGTGGGACAAGGTGAAACAAACTGTACCGGCTGTGGGCAAAGAGTCACAAACTGCACCAACTGTGGGACAAAGTGACTCAACCTGTGCCGAATATGGGCAAAGAGACACAAACTGCACCGATGTGGAGCAAATTGGCACTAACTGCACCGACTGCGGGGCAAAGTGACTCAAACTGTACCGACTGTGGAGCAAATTGACACAAACTGCACCGAAGTGGAACAAAGCGACACAAACTGCACCGACTGTTGGACAAAGTGACGCAAACTGCACCAACTGTGGAACAAAGTGACACAAACTGTACCGACTGTGGGCAAAGAGACACAAACTGCACCAACTGTGGGACAAAGTGACATAAATTGCACTGAAGTGGAGGAAAATGACACAAACTGCAACGACTGTTGGACAAAGTGACACAAACTGCACCAGCTGTCGGACAATGTGACACAAACTGTACCGACTGTGGGTAAAGTGACACAGACAACACCGAAAGTGGGACAAAGTGTCACAAACTGTACCGACTGTGGGACAAAGTGAAACAAACTGCACTGACTGTGGGGCAAAGGGGCACAAACTGCACTGATGTGGAGCAAACAGACACAAACTACACCGACTGTGGGGCAAAGAGACACAAACTGCACCGACTGTGGGGCAAAGTGACACAAATTGCACCGACTGTGGAGAAAAGCGACACAAACTGCACCGAATGTTCGACAAAGTGACAAAAACTGCACCGGCTCTGGGGGAAAGAAACACAAACTGCACCGACTGTGGGACAAGGTGAAACAAACTGAACTGGCTGTGGGCAAAGAGACACAAAATGCAGCAACAGTGGGACAAAGTGACACAAACTGTACCGACTGTGGGACAAAGTGACACAAACTGTACCGACTGTGGGATAAAGTGACACAAACTGCACTGACTTGGGGCAAAGAAACACAAACTGCACCAACTGTGGGACAAAGTGACTGAACCTGTACCGGCTGTGGAAAAAGAGACACAAACCGCACCAACTGTGGGACAAAGTGACTCAACCTGTGCCGAATATGGGCAAAGAGACACAAACTGCACCGATGTGGAGCAAATTGGCACAAACTGCACCGACTGTGGGGCAAAGTGACTAAACCTGTACCGACTTTGGGCAAAGAGATACAAACTGCACCAATGTGCAGCAAAGTGGCACAAACTGCGCCGACTGTGGAGCCAAGCGAAACAAACTTCACCGACTGTTGGACAAAGTGACACAAACTGAACTGACTGTGGAGCAAAGCGACACAAACTGCACCGACTGTTCGACAAAGTGACAAAAACTGCACCGACTCGGGGGGAAAGAAACACAAACTGCACTGACTGTGGGACAAGGTGAAACAAACTGTACCGGCTGTGGGCAAAGAGACACAAACTGCACCAACTGTGGGACAAAGTGACTCAACCTGTGCCGAATATGGGCAAATAGACACAAACTTCACCGATGTGGAGCAAATTGGCACTAACTGCACCAACTGTGGGACAAAGTGACATAAATTGCACCGAAGTGGAGCAAAGCGACTAAAACTGCACCGACTGTTGGACAAAGTGAAACAAACTGCACCGACAGTTGGACAAAGTGACACAAACTGCACCGACCGTTGGACAAAGAGACACAAACTGCACCATCTGTGGGACAAAGTGACACAAACTGTACCGACTGTGGGCAAAGAGACACAAACTGCACCGATGTGGAGCAAAGCAACACGACCTGCACCGATTGTGGAGCAAAGCAACACAAATTGCCCCGAATGTTCGACAAAGCGACACAAATCGCACCGACTCTGGGACAAAGAGACACAAACTGCACCGATTGTGTAGCAAAGCAACACAAACTGCACCGACTGTTCGACAAAGTGACAAAAACTGCACCGACTCTGGGGGAAAGAAACACAAACTGCACCGACTGTGGGACAAAGTGACACAAACTGTAACGACTGTGGGATAAAGTGACACAAACTGCACTGACTGTGGGGCAAAGAGACAGAAACTGCACCGATCTGAAGCAAAGTGACACAAACTGTTCCGATGATGGAGAAAAGCGACACAAACTGCACCAACTGTGGGACAAAGTGACTCAACCTGTACCGACTGTGGGCAAAGAGGCACAAACTGCACCGATGTGGATCAAAGGGGCACAAACTGCACCCACTGTGGGGCAAAGTCACTAAACCTGTACCGAATGTGAACAAAGAGATACAAACTGCACCGATGTGGAGCAAAGTGGCACAAACTGCACCGACTGTGGAGGCAAACGAAACAAACTGCCCCGACTGTTCGACAAAGTGACACAAACTGCACCGACTCTGGAGCAAAGAGACACAAACTGCACTGACTGTGGAGCAAAGAGACACAAACTTCACCGACTGTTGGACAAAGTGACACAAACTGCACTGACAGTGGAGCAAAGTGAAACAAACTGCACCGACTGTGGAACAAAGTGACACAAACTGCACCAACTGTGGAACAAAGAGACACAAACTGTACCGACTGTGGAGCAATGCGACACAAACTGCACCGACTGTTGGACAAAGTGACACAAACTGCACTGATTGTGGGGCAAAGAGGCACAAACAGCACCAATGTGGTGCAAAGTGACACAGACAACACCGAATGTGGGGCAAAGATATACAAGCTGCACCGACTGTGGGGACAAAGTGTCACAAACTGTACCTACTGTGGGACAAAGTGAAAGAAACTGCACTGACTGTGGGGCAAAGGGACACAAACTGCACTGATGTGGAGCAAAAAGACACAAACTACACCGACTGTGGGGCAAAGAGACACAAACTGCACTGACTGTGGGGTAAAGTGACACAAACTGCACCAACTGTGGAGAAAAGCGACACAAACTGCACCGACTGTTCGACAAAGTGACAAAAACTGCACCGACTCTGGGGGAAAGAAACACAAACTGCACCGACTGTGGGACAAGGTGAAACAAACTGTACCGGCTGTGGGCAAAGAGTCACAAACTGCACCAACTGTGGGACAAAGTGACTCAACCTGTGCCGAATATGGGCAAAGAGACACAAACTGCACCGATGTGGAGCAAATTGGCACTAACTGCACCGACTGTGGGGCAACGTGACTCAACCTGTACCGACTTTGGGCAAAGAGACACAAACTGCACCAATGTGCAGCAAAGTGGCACAAACTGCACCGACTGTGGAGCCAAGAGAAACAAACTTCACCGACAGTTGGACAAAGTGATACAAACTGCACCAACTGTGGAACAAAGTGACACAAACTGTACCGACTGTGGGCAAAGAGACACAAACTGCACCGATAGTGGAGCAAAGCAACACTAATGCCCCGAATGTTAGACAAAGCGACACAAACTGCACCAACTGCGGAGCAATGCGACACAAACTGCACCGACTGTTGGACAAAGTGATACAAACTGCACCAACTGTGGGACAAGGTGACACAAACTGCACCGACTGTGGAGAAAAGTGACTGAAACTGCACCAAGTATGGGACAAAATGACTTAGCCTGTACCGACTGTGGGCAAAGAGACACAAACTGCACCGATGTGGAGCAAAGCAACACAAACTGCATCGATTGTGGAGCAAAGCAACACAAAATGCCCCGAATGTTCGACAAAGCAACACAAACTGCACACACTGTGGAGCAAAGCGACACAAACTGCACCGATTGTGGAGCAAAGCAACACAAACTGTCCCGAATGTTCGACAAAGAGACACAAACTGCACCGACTGTGGAGCAATGCGACACAAACTGCACCGACTGTTGGACAAAGTGACACAAACTGCACTGATTGTGGGGCAAAGAGGCACAAACTGCACCAATGTGGGGCAAAGTGACACAGACAACACCGAATGTGGGGCAAAGAGATACAAACTGCACCGACTGTGGGGACAAAGTGTCACAAACTGTACCTACTGTGGGACAAAGTGAAACAAACTGCACTGATGTGGAGCAAAAAGACACAAACTACACCGACTGTGGGGCAAAGAGACACAAACTGCACCGACTGTGGGGTAAAGTGACACAAACTGCACCAACTGTGGAGAAAAGCGACACAAACTGCACCGACTGTTCGACAAAGTGACAAAAACTGCACCGACTCTGGGGGAAAGAAACACAAACTGCACCGACTGTGGGACAAGGTGAAACAAACTGTACCGGCTGTGGGCAAAGAGTCACAAACTGCACCAACTGTGGGACAAAGTGACTCAACCTGTGCCGAATATGGGCAAAGAGACACAAACTGCACCGATGTGGAGCAAATTGGCACTAACTGCACCGACTGCGGGGCAAAGTGACTCAAACTGTACCGACTGTGGAGCAAATTGACACAAACTGCACCGAAGTGGAACAAAGCGACACAAACTGCACCGACTGTTGGACAAAGTGACGCAAACTGCACCAACTGTGGAACAAAGTGACACAAACTGTACCGACTGTGGGCAAAGAGACACAAACTGCACCAACTGTGGGACAAAGTGACATAAATTGCACTGAAGTGGAGGAAAATGACACAAACTGCAACGACTGTTGGACAAAGTGACACAAACTGCACCAGCTGTCGGACAATGTGACACAAACTGTACCGACTGTGGGTAAAGTGACACAGACAACACCGAAAGTGGGACAAAGTGTCACAAACTGTACCGACTGTGGGACAAAGTGAAACAAACTGCACTGACTGTGGGGCAAAGGGGCACAAACTGCACTGATGTGGAGCAAACAGACACAAACTACACCGACTGTGGGGCAAAGAGACACAAACTGCACCGACTGTGGGGCAAAGTGACACAAATTGCACCGACTGTGGAGAAAAGCGACACAAACTGCACCGAATGTTCGACAAAGTGACAAAAACTGCACCGGCTCTGGGGGAAAGAAACACAAACTGCACCGACTGTGGGACAAGGTGAAACAAACTGAACTGGCTGTGGGCAAAGAGACACAAAATGCAGCAACAGTGGGACAAAGTGACACAAACTGTACCGACTGTGGGACAAAGTGACACAAACTGTACCGACTGTGGGATAAAGTGACACAAACTGCACTGACTTGGGGCAAAGAAACACAAACTGCACCAACTGTGGGACAAAGTGACTGAACCTGTACCGGCTGTGGAAAAAGAGACACAAACCGCACCAACTGTGGGACAAAGTGACTCAACCTGTGCCGAATATGGGCAAAGAGACACAAACTGCACCGATGTGGAGCAAATTGGCACAAACTGCACCGACTGTGGGGCAAAGTGACTAAACCTGTACCGACTTTGGGCAAAGAGATACAAACTGCACCAATGTGCAGCAAAGTGGCACAAACTGCGCCGACTGTGGAGCCAAGTGAAACAAACTTCACCGACTGTTGGACAAAGTGACACAAACTGAACTGACTGTGGAGCAAAGCGACACAAACTGCACCGACTGTTCGACAAAGTGACAAAAACTGCACCGACTCGGGGGGAAAGAAACACAAACTGCACTGACTGTGGGACAAGGTGAAACAAACTGTACCGGCTGTGGGCAAAGAGACACAAACTGCACCAACTGTGGGACAAAGTGACTCAACCTGTGCCGAATATGGGCAAATAGACACAAACTTCACCGATGTGGAGCAAATTGGCACTAACTGCACCAACTGTGGGACAAAGTGACATAAATTGCACCGAAGTGGAGCAAAGCGACTAAAACTGCACCGACTGTTGGACAAAGTGAAACAAACTGCACCGACAGTTGGACAAAGTGACACAAACTGCACCGACCGTTGGACAAAGAGACACAAACTGCACCATCTGTGGGACAAAGTGACACAAACTGTACCGACTGTGGGCAAAGAGACACAAACTGCACCGATGTGGAGCAAAGCAACACGACCTGCACCGATTGTGGAGCAAAGCAACACAAATTGCCCCGAATGTTCGACAAAGCGACACAAATCGCACCGACTCTGGGACAAAGAGACACAAACTGCACCGATTGTGTAGCAAAGCAACACAAACTGCACCGACTGTTCGACAAAGTGACAAAAACTGCACCGACTCTGGGGGAAAGAAACACAAACTGCACCGACTGTGGGACAAAGTGACACAAACTGTAACGACTGTGGGATAAAGTGACACAAACTGCACTGACTGTGGGGCAAAGAGACAGAAACTGCACCGATCTGAAGCAAAGTGACACAAACTGTTCCGATGATGGAGAAAAGCGACACAAACTGCACCAACTGTGGGACAAAGTGACTCAACCTGTACCGACTGTGGGCAAAGAGGCACAAACTGCACCGATGTGGATCAAAGGGGCACAAACTGCACCCACTGTGGGGCAAAGTCACTAAACCTGTACCGAATGTGAACAAAGAGATACAAACTGCACCGATGTGGAGCAAAGTGGCACAAACTGCACCGACTGTGGAGGCAAACGAAACAAACTGCCCCGACTGTTCGACAAAGTGACACAAACTGTACCGACTCTGGAGCAAAGAGACACAAACTGCACCGACTGTTGGACAAAGTGACACAAACTGCACTGATTGTGGGGCAAAGAGGCACAAACAGCACCAATGTGGTGCAAAGTGACACAGACAACACCGAATGTGGGGCAAAGATATACAAGCTGCACCGACTGTGGGGACAAAGTGTCACAAACTGTACCTACTGTGGGACAAAGTGAAAGAAACTGCACTGACTGTGGGGCAAAGGGACACAAACTGCACTGATGTGGAGCAAAAAGACACAAACTACACCGACTGTGGGGCAAAGAGACACAAACTGCACTGACTGTGGGGTAAAGTGACACAAACTGCACCAACTGTGGAGAAAAGCGACACAAACTGCACCGACTGTTCGACAAAGTGACAAAAACTGCACCGACTCTGGGGGAAAGAAACACAAACTGCACCGACTGTGGGACAAGGTGAAACAAACTGTACCGGCTGTGGGCAAAGAGTCACAAACTGCACCAACTGTGGGACAAAGTGACTCAACCTGTGCCGAATATGGGCAAAGAGACACAAACTGCACCGATGTGGAGCAAATTGGCACTAACTGCACCGACTGTGGGGCAACGTGACTCAACCTGTACCGACTTTGGGCAAAGAGACACAAACTGCACCAATGTGCAGCAAAGTGGCACAAACTGCACCGACTGTGGAGCCAAGAGAAACAAACTTCACCGACAGTTGGACAAAGTGATACAAACTGCACCAACTGTGGAACAAAGTGACACAAACTGTACCGACTGTGGGCAAAGAGACACAAACTGCACCGATAGTGGAGCAAAGCAACACTAATGCCCCGAATGTTAGACAAAGCGACACAAACTGCACCAACTGCGGAGCAATGCGACACAAACTGCACCGACTGTTGGACAAAGTGATACAAACTGCACCAACTGTGGGACAAGGTGACACAAACTGCACCGACTGTGGAGAAAAGTGACTGAAACTGCACCAAGTATGGGACAAAATGACTTAGCCTGTACCGACTGTGGGCAAAGAGACACAAACTGCACCGATGTGGAGCAAAGCAACACAAACTGCATCGATTGTGGAGCAAAGCAACACAAAATGCCCCGAATGTTCGACAAAGCAACACAAACTGCACACACTGTGGAGCAAAGCGACACAAACTGCACCGATTGTGGAGCAAAGCAACACAAACTGTCCCGAATGTTCGACAAAGAGACACAAACTGCACCGACTGTGGAGCAATGCGACACAAACTGCACCGACTGTTGGACAAAGTGACACAAACTGCACTGATTGTGGGGCAAAGAGGCACAAACTGCACCAATGTGGGGCAAAGTGACACAGACAACACCGAATGTGGGGCAAAGAGATACAAACTGCACCGACTGTGGGGACAAAGTGTCACAAACTGTACCTACTGTGGGACAAAGTGAAACAAACTGCACTGATGTGGAGCAAAAAGACACAAACTACACCGACTGTGGGGCAAAGAGACACAAACTGCACCGACTGTGGGGTAAAGTGACACAAACTGCACCAACTGTGGAGAAAAGCGACACAAACTGCACCGACTGTTCGACAAAGTGACAAAAACTGCACCGACTCTGGGGGAAAGAAACACAAACTGCACCGACTGTGGGACAAGGTGAAACAAACTGTACCGGCTGTGGGCAAAGAGTCACAAACTGCACCAACTGTGGGACAAAGTGACTCAACCTGTGCCGAATATGGGCAAAGAGACACAAACTGCAACGATGTGGAGCAAATTGGCACTAACTGCACCGACTGCGGGGCAAAGTGACTCAAACTGTACCGACTTTGGGCAAAGAGACACAAACTGCACCAATGTGCAGCAAAGTGGCACAAACTGCACCGACTGTGGAGCCAAGCGAAACAAACTTCACCGACTGTTGGACAAAGTGACACAAACTGAACTGACTGTGGAGCAAAGCGACACAAACTGCACCGACTGTTCGACAAAGTGACAAAAACTGCACCGACTCGGGGGGAAAGAAACACAAACTGCACCGACTGTGGGACAAGGTGAAACAAACTGTACCGGCTGTGGACAAAGAGACACAAACTGCACCAACTGTGGGACAAAGTGACTCAACCTGTGCCGAATATGGGCAAATAGACACAATCTTCACCGATGTGGAGCAAATTGGCACTAACTGCACCGACTGTGGGGCAACGTGACTCAACCTGTACCGACTTTGGGGAACGAGACAAAAACTGCACCAATGTGCAGCAAAGTGGCACAAACTGCACCGACTGTGGAGCAAAGCGACACAAACTGCACCAACTGTGGGACAAAGTGACATAAATTGCACCGAAGTGGAGCAAAGCGACTAAAACTGCACCGACTGTTGGACAAAGTGAAACAAATTGCACCAACTGTGGGACAGAGTGACACAAACTGCACTGACTGTGGAACAAAGTGACACAAACTGTACCAACTGTTGGACAAAGTGACACAAACTGCACCATCTGTGGGACAAAGTGACACAAACTGTACCGACTGTGGGCAAAGAGACACAAACTGCACCGATGTGGAGCAAAGCAACACGACCTGCACCGATTGTGGAGCAAAGCAACACAAACTGCCCCGAATGTTCGACAAAGCGACACAAATTGCACCGACTCTGGGGCAAAGAGACTCAAACTGCACCGACTGTGGGACAAAGTGACACAAACTGTACCGCCTGTTGGACAAAGTGACACAAACTGCACCATCTGTGGGACAAAGTGACACAAACTGTACCGACTGTGGGCAAAGAGACACAAACTGCACCGATGTGGAGCAAAGCAACACGACCTGCACCGATTGTGGAGCAAAGCAACACAAACTGCCCCGAATGTTCGACAAAGCAACACAAATTGCACCGACTCTGGGGCAAAGAGACTCAAAATGCACCGATTGTGTAGCAAAGCAACACAAACTGCACCGACTGTTGGACAAAATGAAACAAACTGCACCAACTGTGGGACAGAGTGACACAAAATGCACTGACTGTGGAACAAAGTGACACAAACTGTACCGACTGTTGGACAAAGTGACACAAACTGCACCATCTGTGGGACAAAGTGACACAAACTGTACCGACTGTGGGCAAAGAGACACAAACTGCACCGATGTGGAGCAAAGCAACACGACCTGCACCGATTGTGGAGCAAAGCAACACAAACTGCCCCGAATGTTCGACAAAGCGACACAAATTGCACCGACTCTGGGGCAAAGAGACTCAAACTGCACCGATTGTGTAGCAAAGCAACACAAACTGCACCGACTGTTCGACAAAGTGACAAAAACTGCACCGACTCTGGGGGAAAGAAACACAAACTGCACCGACTGTGGGACAAAGTGACACAAACTGTAACGACTGTGGGATAAAGTGACACAAACTGCACTGACTGTGGGGCAAAGAGACAGAAACTGCACCGATCTGAAGCAAAGTGACACAAACTGTTCCGACGATGGAGAAAAGTGACACAAACTGCACCAACTGTGGGACAAAGTGACTCAACCTGTACCGACTGTGGGCAAAGAGGCACAAACTGCACCGATGTGGATCAAAGGGGCACAAACTGCACCCACTGTGGGGCAAAGTGACTAAACCTGTACCGAATGTGAACAAAGAGATACAAACTGCACCGATGTGGAGCAAAGTGGCACAAACTGCACCGACTGTGGAGGCAAGTGAAACAAACTGCACCGACTGTGGAACAAAGTGACACAAACTGCACCAACTGTGGAACAAAGAGACACAAACTGTACCGACTGTGGAGCAATGCGACACAAACTGCACCGACTGTTGGACAAAGTGACACAAACTGCACTGATTGTGGGGCAAAGAGGCACAAACTGCACCAATGTGGGGCAAAATGACACAGACAACACCGAATGTGGGGCAAAGAGATACAAACTGCACCGACTGTGGGGACAAAGTGTCACAAACTGTACCTACTGTGGGACAAAGTGAAAGAAACTGCACTGACTGTGGGGCAAAGGGACACAATCTGCACTGATGTGGAGCAAAAAGACACAAACTACACCGACTGTGGGGCAAAGAGACACAAACTGCACCGACTGTGGGGTAAAGTGACACAAACTGCACCGACTGTTCGACAAAGTGAGAAAAACTGCAACGACTCTGGGGGAAAGAAACACAAACTGCACCGACTGTGGGACAAGGTGAAACAAACTGTACCGGCTGTGGGCAAAGAGTCACAAACTGCACCAACTGTGGGACAAAGTGACTCAACCTGTGCCGAATATGGACAAAGAGACACAAACTGCAACGATGTGGAGCAAATTGGCACTAACTGCACCGACTGTGGGGCAACGTGACTCAACCTGTACCGACTTTGGGCAAAGAGACACAAACTGCACCAATGTGCAGCAAAGTGGCACAAACTGCACCGACTGTGGAGCCAAGCGAAACAAACTTCACCGACTGTTGGACAAAGTGACACAAACTGCACTGACTGTGGAGCAAAGCGACACAAACTGCACCGACAGTTGGACAAAGTGATACAAACTGCACCAACTGTGGGACAAGGTGACACAAACTGCACTGACTGTGGAGCAAAGTGACAGAAACTGCACTGACCGTGGAGCAAAGCGACACAAACTGCACCAACTGTGGGACAAAGTGACATAAATTGCACCGAAGTGGAGCAAAGCAACACAAACTGCACCGACTGTTCGACAAAGTGACAAAAACTGCACCGACTCTGGGGGAAGGAAACACAAACTGCACCGACTGTGGGACAAAGTGACACAAACTGTAACGACTGTGGGATAAATTGACACAAACTGCACTGACTGTGGGGCAAAGAGTCAGAAACTGCACCGATGTGAAGCAAAGTGACACAAATTGTTCCGACGATGGAGAAAAGCGACACAAACTGCACCAACTGTGGGACAAAGTGACTCAACCTGTACCGACTGTGGGCAAAGAGGCACAAACTGCACCGATGTGTATCAAAGTGGCACAAACTGCACCCACTGTGGGGCAAAGTGACTAAACCTGTACCGAATGTGAACAAAGAGATACAAACTGCACCGATGTGGAGCAAAGTGGCACAAACTGCACCGACTGTGGAGGCAAGTGAAACAAACTGCCCGACTGTTCGACAAAGTGACACAAAATGCACCGACTCTGGAGCAAAGAGACACAAACTGCACTGACTGTGGAGCAAAGCGACACAAACTTCACCGACTGTTGGACAAATTGACACAAACTGCACTGACTGTGGAGCAAAGCGACACAAACTGCACCGACTGTTGGACAAAGTGATACAAACTGCACCAACTGTGGGACAAAGTGAAACAAACTGTACCGACTGTGGAGCAATTTGACACAAACTGCACCGAAGTGGAACAAAGCGACACAAACTGCACCGACTGTTCGACAAAGTGACAAAAACTGCACCGACTCTGGGGGAAAGAAACACAAACTGCACCGACTGTGGGACAAAGTGAAACAAACTTCACCAGCTGTGGGCAAAGAGACACAAACTGCACCAACTGTGGGACAAAGTGACACAAACTGTAATGACTGTGGGATAAAGTGACACAAACTGCACTGACTGTGGGACAAAGAGACAGAAACTGCACCGATCTGAAGCAAAGTGACACAAACTGTTCCGACGATCGAGAAAAGCGACACAAACTGCACCAACTGTGGGACAAAGTGACTCAACCTGTACCGACTGTGGGCAAAGAGGCACAAACTGCACCGATGTGGATCAAAGTGGCCCAAACTGCACCCACTGTGGGGCAAAGTGACTAAACCTGTACCGAATGTGAACAAAGAGATACAATCTGCACCGATGTGGAGCAAAGTGGCACAAACTGCACCGACTGTGGAGGCAAGCGAAACAAACTGCCCCGACTGTTCGACAAAGTGACACAAACTGCACCGACTCTGGAGCAAAGAGACACAAACTGCACTGATTGTGGAGCAAAGCGACACAAACTTCACCGACTGTTGGACAAAGTGACACAAACTGCACTGACTGTGGAGCAAAGCGACACAAACTGCACCGACTGTTGGACAAAGTGATACAAACTGCACCAACTGTGGGACAAAGTGAAACAAACTGCACCGACTGTGGAACAAAGTGACACAAACTGCACCAACTGTGGGACAAAGTGACGCAAACAGCACCAACTGTGGAACAAAGTGACACAAACTGTACCGACTGTGGGCAAAGAGACACAAACTGCACCAACTGTGGGACAAAGTGACATAAATTGCACTGAAGTGGAGGAAAATGACCCAAACTGCAACGACTGTTGGACAAAGTGACACAAACTGCACCAGCTGTCGGACAATGTGACACAAACTGTACCGACTGTGGGCAAAGTGACACAGACAACACCGAATGTGGGACAAAGTGTCACAAACTGTACCGACTGTGGGACAAAGTGAAACAATCTGCACTGACTGTGGGGCAAAGGGGCACAAACTGCACTGATGTGGAGCAAACAGACACAAACTACACCGACTGTGGGGCAAAGAGACACAAACTGCACCGACTGTGGGGCAAAGTGACACAAATTGCACCGACTGTGGAGAAAAGCGACACAAACTGCACCGAATGTTCGACAAAGTGACAAAAACTGCACCGGCTCTGGGGGAAAGAAACACAAACTGCACCGACTGTGGGACAAGGTGAAACAAACTGAACTGGCTGTGGGCAAAGAGACACAAAATGCAGCAACAGTGGGACAAAGTGACACAAACTGTACCGACTGTGGGACAAAGTGACACAAACTGTACCGACTGTGGGATAAAGTGACACAAACTGCACTGACTTGGGGCAAAGAAACACAAACTGCACCAACTGTGGGACAAAGTGACTGAACCTGTACCGGCTGTGGAAAAAGAGACACAAACCGCACCAACTGTGGGACAAAGTGACTCAACCTGTGCCGAATATGGGCAAAGAGACACAAACTGCACCGATGTGGAGCAAATTGGCACTAACTGCACCGACTGTGGGGCAAAGTGACTAAACCTGTACCGACTTTGGGCAAAGAGATACAAACTGCACCAATGTGCAGCAAAGTGGCACAAACTGCGCCGACTGTGGAGCCAAGCGAAACAAACTTCACCGACTGTTGGACAAAGTGACACAAACTGAACTGACTGTGGAGCAAAGCGACACAAACTGCACCGACTGTTCGACAAAGTGACAAAAACTGCACCGACTCGGGGGGAAAGAAACACAAACTGCACCGACTGTGGGACAAGGTGAAACAAACTGTACCGGCTGTGGGCAAAGAGACACAAACTGCACCAACTGTGGGACAAAGTGACTCAACCTGTGCCGAATATGGGCAAATAGACACAAACTTCACCGATGTGGAGCAAATTGGTACTAACTGCACCAACTGTGGGACAAAGTGACATAAATTGCACCGAAGTGGAGCAAAGCGACTAAAACTGCACCGACTGTTGGACAAAGTGAAACAAACTGCACCGACTGTTGGACAAAGTGACACAAACTGCACCGACTGTTGGACAAAGAGACGCAAACTGCACCATCTGTGGGACAAAGTGACACAAACTGTACCGACTGTGGGCAAAGAGACACAAACTGCACCGATGTGGAGCAAAGCAACACGACCTGCACCGATTGTGGAGCAAAGCAACACAAATTGCCCCGAATGTTCGACAAAGCGACACAAATCGCACCGACTCTGGGACAAAGAGACACAAACTGCACCGATTGTGTAGCAAAGCAACACAAACTGCACCGACTGTTCGACAAAGTGACAAAAACTGCACCGACTCTGGGGGAAAGAAACACAAACTGCACCGACTGTGGGACAAAGTGACACAAACTGTAACGACTGTGGGATAAAGTGACACAAACTGCACTGACTGTGGGGCAAAGAGACAGAAACTGCACCGATCTGAAGCAAAGTGACACAAACTGTTCCGACGATGGAGAAAAGCGACACAAACTGCACCAACTGTGGGACAAAGTGACTCAACCTGTACCGACTGTGGGCAAAGAGGCACAAACTGCACCGATGCGGATCAAAGGGGCACAAACTGCACCCACTGTGGGGCAAAGTGACTAAACCTGTACCGAATGTGAACAAAGAGATACAAACTGCACCGATGTGGAGCAAAGTGGCACAAACTGCACCGACTGTGGAGGCAAGCAAAACAAACTGCCCCGACTGTTCGACAAAGTGACACAAACTGCACCGACTCTGGAGCAAAGAGACACAAACTGCACTGACTGTGGAGCAAAGCGACACAAACTTCACCGACTGTTGGACAAAGTGACACAAACTGCACTGACTGTGGAGCAAAGTGAAACAAACTGCACCGACTGTGGAACAAAGTGACACAAACTGCACCAACTGTGGAACAAAGAGACACAAACTGTACCGACTGTGGAGCAATGCGACACAAACTGCACCGACTGTTGGACAAAGTGACACAAACTGCACTGATTGTGGGGCAAAGAGGCACAAACAGCACCAATGTGGCGCAAAGTGACACAGACAACACCGAATGTGGGGCAAAGATATACAAGCTGCACCGACTGTGGGGACAAAGTGTCACAAACTGTACCTACTGTGGGACAAAGTGAAAGAAACTGCACTGACTGTGGGGCGAAGGGACACAAACTGCACTGATGTGGAGCAAAAAGACACAAACTACACCGACTGTGGGGCAAAGAGACACAAACTGCACCGACTGTGGGGTAAAGTGACACAAACTGCACCAACTGTGGAGAAAAGCGACACAAACTGCACCGACTGTTCGACAAAGTGACAAAAACTGCACCGACTCTGGGGGAAAGAAACACAAACTGCACCGACTGTGGGACAAGGTGAAACAAACTGTACCGGCTGTGGGCAAAGAGTCACAAACTACACCAACTGTGGGACAAAGTGACTCAACCTGTGCCGAATATGGGCAAAGAGACACAAACTGCACCGATGTGGAGCAAATTGGCACTAACTGCACCGACTGTGGGGCAACGTGACTCAACCTGTACCGACTTTGGGCAAAGAGACACAAACTGCACCAATGTGCAGCAAAGTGGCACAAACTGCACCGACTGTGGAGCCAAGCGAAACAAACTTCACCGACTGTTGGACAAAGTGACACAAACTGCACTGACTGTGGAGCAAAGCGACACAAACTGCACCGACAGTTGGACAAAGTGATACAAACTGCACCAACTGTGGGACAAGGTGACACAAACTGCACTGGCTGTGGAGCAAAGTGACGGAAACTGCACTGACTGTGGAGCAAAGCGACACAAACTGCACCAACTGTGGGATAAAGTGACATAAATTGCACCGAAGTGGAGCAAAGCGACTAAAACTGCACCGACTGTTGGACAAAGTGACACAAACTGCACCATCTGTGGGACAAAGTGACACAAACTGTGTCGACTGTGGGCAAAGAGACACAAACTGCACCGATGTGGAGCAAAGCAACACGACCTGCACCGATTGTGGAGCAAAGCAACACAAACTGCCCCGAATGTTCGACAAAGCGACACAAATTGCACCGACTCTGGGGCAAAGAGACACAAACTGCACCGATTGTGTAGCAAAGCAACACAAACTGCACCGACTGTTCGACAAAGTGACAAAAACTGCACCGACTCTGGGGGAAAGAAACACAAACTGCACCGACTGTGGGACAAAGTGACACAAACTGTAACGACTGTGGGATAAAGTGACACAAACTGCACTGACTGTGGGGCAAAGAGACAGAAACTGCACCGATCTGAAGCAAAGTGACACAAACTGCTCCGACGATCGAGAAAAGCGACACAAACTGCACCAACTGTGGGACAAAGTGACTCAACCTGTACCGACTGTGGGCAAAGAGGCACAAACTGCACCGATGTGGATCAAAGTGGCACAAACTGCACCCACTGTGGAGGCAAGTGAAACAAACTGCCCGACTGTTCGACAAAGTGACACAAAATGCACCGACTCTGGAGCAAAGAGACACAAATTGCACTGACTGTGGAGCAAAGCGACACAAACTTCACCGACTGTTGGACAAATTGACACAAACTGCACTGATTGTGGAGCAAAGCGACTGTTGGACGAAATGATACAAACTGCACCAACTGTGGGACAAAGTGAAACAAACTGCACCGACTGTGGAACAAAGTGACACAAACTGCACCAACTGTGGAACAAAGTGACACAAACTGTACCGACAGTGGAGCAAATTGACACAAACTGCACCGAAGTGGATCAAAGCGACACAAACTGCACCGACTGTTGGACAAAGTGACAGAAACTGCACCAACTGTGGAACAAAGTGACACAAACTGTACCGACTGTGGGCAAAGAGACACAAACTGCACCAACTGTGGGACAAAGTGACATAAATTGCACTGAAGTGGAGGAAAATGACACAAACTGCAACGACTGCTGGACAAAGTGACAAAAACTGCACCAACTGTGGAACAAAGTGACACAAACTGTACCGACTGTGGGCAAAGAGACACAAACTGCACCGATTGTGGAGCAAAGCAACACAAATGCCCTGAATGTTACACAAAGTGACACAAACTGCACCAACTGCGGAGCAATGCGACACAAACTGCACCGACTGTTGGACAAAGTGATACAAACTGCACCAACTGTGGAACAAGGTGACACAAACTGCACCGACTGTGGAGAAAAGTGACAGAAACTGCACCAAGTATGGGACAAAATGACTTAGCCTGCACCGACTGTGGGCAAAGAGACACAAACTGCACCGATGTGGAGCAAAGCAACACGACCTGCACCGATTGTGGAGCAAAGCAACACAAACTGCCCCGAATGTTCGACAAAGCGACACAAATTGCACCGACTCTGGGGCAAAGAGACACAAACTGCACCGATTGTGTAGCAAAGCAACACAAACTGCACCGACTGTGGGACAAAGTGACACAAACTGTAACGACTGTGGGATAAAGTGACACAAACTGCACTGACTGTGGGGCAAAGAGACAGAAACTGCACCGATCTGAAGCAAAGTGACACAAACTGCTCCGACGATCGAGAAAAGCGACACAAACTGCACCAACTGTGGGACAAAGTGACTCAACCTGTACCGACTGTGGGCAAAGAGGCACAAACTGCACCGATGTGGATCAAAGTGGCACAAACTGCACCCACTGTGGGGCAAAGTGACTAAACCTGTACCGAATGTGAACAAAGAGATACAAACAGCACCGATGTGAAGCAAAGTGGCACAAACTGCACCGACTGTGGAGGCAAGTGAAACAAACTGCCCGACTGTTCGACAAAGTGACACAAAATGCACCGACTCTGGAGCAAAGAGACACAAATTGCACTGACTGTGGAGCAAAGCGACACAAACTTCACCGACTGTTGGACAAATTGACACAAACTGCACTGATTGTGGAGCAAAGCGACACAAACTGCACCGACTGTTGGACGAAATGATACAAACTGCACCAACTGTGGGACAAAGTGAAACAAACTGCACCGACTGTGGAACAAAGTGACACAAACTGCACCAACTGTGGAACAAAGTGACACAAACTGTACCGACAGTGGAGCAAATTGACACAAACTGCACCGAAGTGGATCAAAGCGACACAAACTGCACCGACTGTTGGACAAAGTGACAGAAACTGCACCAACTGTGGAACAAAGTGACACAAACTGTACCGACTGTGGGCAAAGAGACACAAACTGCACCAACTGTGGGACAAAGTGACATAAATTGCACTGAAGTGGAGGAAAATGACACAAACTGCAACGACTGCTGGACAAAGTGACAAAAACTGCACCAACTGTGGAACAAAGTGACACAAACTGTACCGACTGTGGGCAAAGAGACACAAACTGCACCGATTGTGGAGCAAAGCAACACAAATGCCCCGAATGTTACACAAAGTGACACAAACTGCACCAACTGCGGAGCAATGCGACACAAACTGCACCGACTGTTGGACAAAGTGATACAAACTGCACCAACTGTGGGACAAGGTGACACAAACTGCACCGACTGTGGAGAAAAGTGACAGAAACTGCACCAAGTATGGGACAAAATGACTTAGCCTGCACCGACTGTGGGCAAAGAGACACAAACTGCACCGATGTGGAGCAAAGCAACACAAACTGCATCGATTGTGGAGCAAAGCAACACAAAATGCCCCGAATGTTCGACAAAGCAACACAAACTGCACACACTGTGGAGCAAAGCGACACAAACTGCACCGATTGTGCAGCAAAGCAACACCAACTGTCCTGAATGTTTGACAAAGAGACACAAACTGCACCAACTGTGGAGCAATGCGACACAAACTGCACCGACTGTTGGACAAAGTGACACAAACTGCACTAATTGTGGGGCAAAGAGGCACAAACTGCACCAATGTGGGGCAAAGTGACACAGACAACACCGAATGTGGGGCAAAGAGATACAAACTGCACCGACTGTGGGGACAAAGTGTCACAAACTGTACCTACTGTGGGACAAAGTGAAACAAACTGCACTGACTGTGGGGCAAAGGGACACAAACTGCACTGATGTGGAGCAAAAAGACACAAACTACACCGACTGTGGGGCAAAGAGACACAAACTGCACCGACTGTGGGGTAAAGTGACACAAACTGCACCAACTGTGGAGAAAAGCGACACAAACTGCACCGACTGTTCGACAAAGTGACAAAAACTGCACCGACTCTGGGGGAAAGAAACACAAACTGCACCGACTGTGGGACAAGGTGAAACAAACTGTACCGGCTGTGGGCAAAGAGTCACAAACTGCACCAACTGTGGGACAAAGTGACTCAACCTGTGCCGAATATGGGCAAAGAGACACAAACTGCACCGATGTGGAGCAAATTGGCACTAACTGCACCGACTGTGGGGCAAAGTGACTAAACCTGTACCGACTTTGGGCAAAGAGATACAAACTGCACCAATGTGCAGCAAAGTGGCACAAACTGCACCGACTGTGGAGCCAAGCGAAACAAACTTCACCGACTGTTGGACAAAGTGACACAAACTGAACTGACTGTGGAGCAAAGCGACACAAACTGCACCGACTGTTCGACAAAGTGACAAAAACTGCACCGACTCGGGGGGAAAGAAACACAAACTGCACCGACTGTGGGACAAGGTGAAACAAACTGTACCGGCTGTGGGCAAAGAGACACAAACTGCACCAACTGTGGGACAAAGTGACTCAACCTGTGCCGAATATGGGCAAAGAGACACAAACTGCACCGATGTGGAGCAAATTGGCACTAACTGCACCGACTGTGGGGCAACGTGACTCAACCTGTACCGACTTTGGGGAAAGAGACAAAAACTGCACCAATGTGCAGCAAAGTGGCACAAACTGCACCGACTGTGGAGCAAAGCGACACAAACTGCACCAACTGTGGGACAAAGTGACATAAATAGCACCGAAGTGGAGCAAAGCGACTAAAACTGCACCGACTGTTGGACAAAGTGAAACAAACTGCACCAACTGTGGGACAGAGTGACACAAACTGCACTGACTGTGGAACAAAGTGACACAAACTGTACCGACTGTTGGACAAAGTGACACAAACTGCACCATCTGTGGGACAAAGTGACACAAACTGTACCGACTGTGGGCAAAGAGACACAAACTGCACCGATGTGGAGCAAAGCAACACGACCTGCACCGATTGTGGAGCAAAGCAACACAAACTGCCCCGAATGTTCGACAAAGCGACACAAATCGCACCGACTCTGGGACAAAGAGACACAAACTGCACCGATTGTGTAGCAAAGCAACACAAACTGCACCGACTGTTCGACAAAGTGACAAAAACTGCACCGACTCTGGGGGAAAGAAACACAAACTGCACCGACTGTGGGACAAAGTGACACAAACTGTAACGACTGTGGGATAAAGTGACACAAACTGCACTGACTGTGGGGCAAAGAGACAGAAACTGCACCGATCTGAAGCAAAGTGACACAAACTGTTCCGACGATGGAGAAAAGCGACACAAACTGCACCAACTGTGGGACAAAGTGACTCAACCTGTACCGACTGTGGGCAAAGAGGCACAAACTGCACCGATGTGGATCAAAGGGGCACAAACTGCACCCACTGTGGGGCAAAGTGACTAAACCTGTACCGAATGTGAACAAAGAGATACAAACTGCACCGATGTGGAGCAAAGTGGCACAAACTGCACCGACTGTGGAGGCAAGCGAAACAAACTTCACCGACTGTTGGACAAAGTGACACAAACTGCACTGACTGTGGAGCAAAGTGAAACAAACTGCACCGACTGTGGAACAAAGTGACACAAACTGCACCAACTGTGGAACAAAGAGACACAAACTGTACCGACTGTGGAGCAATGCGACACAAACTGCACCGACTGTTGGACAAAGTGACACAAACTGCACTGATTGTGGGGCAAAGAGGCACAAACAGCACCAATGTGGGGCAAAATGACACAGACAACACCGAATGTGGGGCAAAGAGATACAAACTGCACCGACTGTGGGGACAAGGTGTCACAAACTGTACCTACTGTGGGACAAAGTGAAACAAACTGCACTGACTGTGGGGCAAAGGGACACAAACTGCACTGATGTGGAGCAAAAAGACACAAACTACACCGACTGTGGTGCAAAGAGACACAAACTGCACCGACTGTGGGGTAAAGTGACACAAACTGCACCGACTGTTCGACAAAGTGACAAAAACTGCAACGACTCTGGGGGAAAGAAGCACAAACTGCACCGACTGTGGGACAAGGTGAAACAAACTGTACCGGCTGTGGGCAAAGAGTCACAAACTGCACCAACTGTGGGACAAAGTGACTCAACCTGTGCCGAATATGGACAAAGAGACACAAACTGCAACGATGTGGAGCAAATTGGCACTAACTGCACCGACTGTGGGGCAACGTGACTCAACCTGTACCGACTTTGGGCAAAGAGACACAAACTGCACCAATGTGCAGCAAAGTGGCACAAACTGCACCGACTGTGGAGCCAAGCGAAACAAACTTCACCGACTGTTGGACAAAGTGACACAAACTGCACTGACTGTGGAGCAAAGCGACACAAACTGCACCAACAGTTGGACAAAGTGATACAAACTGCACCAACTGTGGGACAAGGTGACACAAACTGCACTGACTGTGGAGCAAAGTGACAGAAACTGCACTGACTGTGGAGCAAAGCGACACAAACTGCACCAACTGTGGGACAAAGTGACATAAATTGCACCGAAGTGGAGCAAAGCAACACAAACTGCACCGACTGTTCGACAAAGTGACAAAAACTGCACCGACTCTGGGGGAAAGAAACACAAACTGCACCGACTGTGGGACAAAGTGACACAAACTGTAATGACTGTGGGATAAAGTGACACAAACTGCACTGACTGTGGGGCAAAGAGTCAGAAACTGCACCAATGTGAAGCAAAGTGACACAAATTGTTCCGACAATGGAGAAAAGCGACACAAACTGCACCGACTGTGCGACAAAGTGACATAAATTGAACCGAAGTGGAGCAAAGTGACTAAAACTGCACCGACTGTTGGACAAAGTGAAACAAACTGCACCAACTGTGGGACAAAGTGACTCAACCTGTACCGAATATGGGCAAAGTGACACAAACTGCACCGATGTGGAGCAAATTGGCACAAACTGCACCGACTGTGGGGCAAAGTGAATAAACCTGTACCGACTTTCGGCAAAGAGACACAAACTGCACCGACTGTTGGACAAAGTGACGCAAACTGCACCAACTGTGGAGGAAAATGACACAAACTGCACCGACTGTGGAGCAAAGAGACACAAACTGCACCGACTGTGGGACAAGGTGACACAAACTGCACTGACTGTGGAGCAAAGTGACACAAACTGCACCGACTGTGGAGCAAAGCGACACAAACTGCACCAACTGTGCGACAAAGTGACATAAATTGCACCGAAGTGGAGCAAAGTGCCTAAAACTGCACCGCCTGTTGGACAAAGTGAAACAAACTGCACCAACTGTGGGACAAAGTGACTCAACCTGTACCGAATATGGGCAAAGTGACACAAACTGCACCGATGTGGAGCAAATTGGCACAAACTGCACCGACTGTGGGGCAAAGTGAATAAACCTGTACTGACTTTCGGCAAAGAGACACAAACTGCACCGACTGTGGAGCCAAGCGAAACAAACTTCACATACTGTTGGACAAAGCGACACAAACTGCACCGACAGTTGGACAAAGTGATACAAACTGCACCAACTGTGGGACAAAGTGACACAAACTGTACTGACTGTGGAGCAAAGTGAAACAAACTGCACCGACTGTGGAGCAAAGCGACACAAACTGCACCAACTGTGGGACAAAGTGACATAAATTGCACCGAAGTGGAGCAAAGCGACTAAAACTGCACCGACTATTGGACAAAGTGAAACAAACTGCACCAACTGAGGGACAAAGTGACACAAACTGTACTGACTCTGGGCAAAGAGACACAAACTGCACCGATTGTGGAGCAGAGCAACACAAACTGCCCCGAATGTTCGACAAAGAGACACAAACTGCACCGACTCTGGGGCAAAGAGACACAAACTGCACCGATTGTGTAGCAAAGCAACACAAACTGCTCCGAATGTTAGACAAAGCGACACAAACTACACCGACTCTGGGGCAAAGAGACACAAACTGCACCAACTGTGGAGCAATGCGACACAAACTGCACTGACTGTTGGACAAAGTGACACAAACTGCACTGACTGTGGGGCAAAGAGACACAAACTGCACCGATGTGGAGCAAAGTGACACTGACTACACAGAATGTGGGGCAAAGAGATACAAACTGCACCGACTGTGGGGGAAAGTGACACAAACTGCACCGACTGTGGGGGAAAGTGACACAAACTGCACCAACTGATCGACAAATTGACAAAAACTGCACCAACTCTGGGGGAAAAAAACACAAACTGCACCAACTGTGGGAAAAAGTGACACAAACTGTACCGACTGTGGGACAAAGTGACACCAAATGCAATGATGTGGAGCAAAGTGAGACAAACTGCACCGACTGTGGAGCAAAGCGACACAAACTGCACCGAAGTCGAGCAAAGCGACACAAACTGCACCGACTGTAGAGAAAAGTGACAGAAACTGCACCAACTATGGGACAAAGTGACTTAGCCTGTACCGACTGTGGGCAAAGAGACACAAACTGCACCGATGTGGAGCAAAGCAACACAAACTGAGCTGATTGTGGAGCAAAGCAACACAAAATGCCCCGAATGTTCGACAAAGCGACACAAACTGCACCGACTGTGGAGCAAAGCAACACAAACTGCACCGATTGTGGAGCAAAGCAACACAAACTGCCCCGAATGTTCGACAAAGCGACACAATCTACACCGACTCTGGGGAAAGAGACACAAACTGCACCAACTGCGGAGCAATGCGACACAAACTGCACCGACTGTTGGACAAAGTGACACAAACTGCACTGATTGTGGGGCAAAGAGGCAAAACTGCACCGATGTGGGGCAAAGTGACACAGACAACACCGAATGTGGGACAAAGTGAAACAAACTGCACTGACTGTGGGGCAAAGGGACACAAACTACACTGATATGGAGCAAAAAGGCACAAACTACACCAACTGCAGGGCAAAGAGACACAAACTGCACCGACTGTGGGGCAAAGTGACACAAACTGCACCGACTGTGGAGAAAAGCGACACAAACTGCACCGAATGTTCGACAAAGTGACAAAAACTGCACCGACTCTGGGGGAAAGAAACACAAACTGCACCGACTGTGAGACAAGGTGAAACAAACTGTACCGGCTGTGAACAAAGAGACACAAACTGCACCAATGTGGAGCAAAGTGGCACAAACTGCACCGACTGTGGAGCAAAGCGACACAAACTTCACCGACTGTTGGACAAAGTGACACAAACTGCACTGACTGTGGAGCAAAGCGACACAAACTGCACCGATTGTTGGACAAAGTGATACAAACTGCACCAACTGTGGGACAAAGTGACACAAACTGCACCGACTGTAGGACAAGTGACACAAACTGCACCAACTGTGGAACACAGTGACACAAACTGTACCAACTGTGGAGCAAATTGACACAAACTGCACCGAAGTGGAACAAAGCGACACAAACTGCACCGACTGTTGGACAAAGTGACGCAAACTGCACCAACTGTGGAGGAAAATGACACAAACTGCACCGACTGTTGGACAAAGTGACTAAAACTGCACCAGCTGTGGGACAATGTGACACAAACTGTACCGACTGTGGGCAAAGTGACACAAACTGCACCGACTGTGGAGCAAAGCGACACAAACTGCACCAACTGTGCGACAAAGTGACATAAATTGAACCGAAGTGGAGCAAAGTGACTAAAACTGCACCGACTGTTGGACAAAGTGAAACAAACTGCACCAACTGTGGGACAAAGTGACTCAACCTGTACCGAATATGGGCAAAGTGACACAAACTGCACCGATGTGGAGCAAATTGGCACAAACTGCACCGACTGTGGGGCAAAGTGAATAAACCTGTACCGACTTTCGGCAAAGAGACACAAACTGCACCGACTGTGGAGCCAAGCGAAACAAACTTCACATACTGTTGGACAAAGCGACACAAACTGCACCGACAGTTGGACAAAGTGATACAAACTGCACCAACTGTGGGACAAAGTGACACAAACTGTACTGACTGTGGAGCAAAGTGACACAAACTGCACCGACTGTGGAGCAAAGCGACACAAACTGCACCAACTGTGGGACCAAGTGACATAAATTGCACCGAAGTGGAGCAAAGTGACTAAAACTGCACCGACTATTGGACAAAGTGAAACAAACTGCACCAACTGAGGGACAAAGAGACACAAACTGCACCGACTCTGGGGCAAAGAGACACAAACTGCACCGATTGTGTAGCAAAGCAACACAAACTGCCCCGAATGTTAGACAAAGCGACACAAACTACACCGACTCTGGGGCAAAGAGACACAAACTGCACCAACTGTGGAGCAATGCGACACAAACTGCACCGACTGTTGGACAAAGTGACACAAACTGCACTGACTGTGGGGCAAAGAGACACAAACTGCACCGATGTGGAGCAAAGTGACACTGACTACACAGAATGTGGGGCAAAGAGATACAAACTGCACCGACTGTGGGGGAAAGTGACACAAACTGCACCGACTGTGGGGGAAAGTGACACAAACTGCACCGACTGATCGACAAATTGACAAAAACTGCACCGACTCTGGGGGAAAAAAACACAAACTGCACCAACTGTGGGAAAAAGTGACACCAAATGCAATGATGTGGAGCAAAGTGAGACAAACTGCACCGACTGTGGAGCAAAGCGACACAAACTGCACCGAAGTCGAGCAAAGCGACACAAACTGCACCGACTGTAGAGAAAAGTGACAGAAACTGCACCAACTATGGGACAAAGTGACTTAGCCTGTACCGACTGTGGGCAAAGAGACACAAACTGCACCGATGTGGAGCAAAGCAACACAAACTGAGCTGATTGTGGAGCAAAGCAACACAAAATGCCCCGATTGTGGAGCAAAGCAACACAAACTGCCCCGAATGTTCGACAAAGCGACACAATCTACACCGACTCTGGGGAAAGAGACACAAACTGCACCAACTGCGGAGCAATGCGACACAAACTGCACCGACTGTTGGACAAAGTGACACAAACTGCACTGATTGTGGGGCAAAGAGGCAAAACTGCACCGATGTGGGGCAAAGTGACACAGACAACACCGAATGTGGGACAAAGTGAAACAAACTGCACTGACTGTGGGGCAAAGGGACACAAACTAAACTGATGTGGAGCAAAAAGGCACAAACTACACCAACTGCAGGGCAAAGAGACACAAACTGCACCGACTGTGGGGCAAAGTGACACAAACTGCACCGACTGTGGAGAAAAGCGACACAAACTGCACCGAATGTTCGACAAAGTGACAAAAACTGCACCGACTCTGGGGGAAAGAAACACAAACTGCACCGACTGTGGGACAAGGTGAAACAAACTGTACCGGCTGTGAACAAAGAGACACAAACTGCACCAATGTGGAGCAAAGTGGCACAAACTGCACCGACTGTGGAGCAAAGCGACACAAACTTCACCGACTGTTGGACAAAGTGACACAAACTGCACTGACTGTGGAGCAAAGCGACACAAACTGCACCGACTGTTGGACAAAGTGATACAAACTGCACCAACTGTGGGACAAAGTGACACAAACTGCACCGACTGTAGGACAAGTGACACAAACTGCACCAACTGTGGAACACAGTGACACAAACTGTACCAACTGTGGAGCAAATTGACACAAACTGCACCGAAGTGGAACAAAGTGACACAAACTGCACCGACTGTTGGACAAAGTGACGCAAACTGCACCAACTGTGGAGGAAAATGACACAAACTGCACCGACTGTTGGACAAAGTGACTAAAACTGCACCAGCTGTGGGACAATGTGACACAAACTGTACCGACTGTGGGCAAAGTGACACAAACTGCACCGACTGTGGGCAAAGAGACACAAAATGCAAAGATGTGGAGCAAAGTGAAACAAACTGCACCGAAGTGGAGCAAAGCGACACAAACTGCACTGACTGTGGAGAAAAGTGACAGAAACTGCACCAAGTGTGGGACAAAGTGACTGAAACTGCACTGACTGTGGGCAAAGAGACACAAACTGCACCGATTGTGGAGCAAAGTGACACAAACTGCACCGACTGTGGGGCAAAGAAACAGAAACTGCACCGATGTGGAGCAAAGTGACACAAACTGGTCCGACGATGGAGAAAAGCGGCACAAACTGCACCGACTGTTGGACTAAGTGATAGAACCTGCACTGACACTGGGGCAAAGAGACACAAACTGCACCAACTGTGGGACAAAGTGACTCAACCTGTACCTACTTTGGGCAAAGAGACACAAACTGCACCGATGAGGAGCAAATTGGCACAGACTGAACCGACTGCGGGGCAAAGTGACTAAACCTGTACCAACTTTGGGCAAAGAGACACAAACTGCACCACTGTGCAGCAAAGTGGCACAAACTGCACTTACTGTGGAGCCAAGCGAAACAAACTGCCCCGACTGTTCGACAAAGTGACACAAACTGCACCGACTGTGGAGCAAAGAGACACAAACTGCACCGACTGTTGGACAAAGTGACACAAACTGCACTGACTGTGGAGAAAAGTGACACAAACTGCACTGACTGATGGACAAATTGATACAAACTGCACCAAGTGTGGGACAGAGTGACACAAACTGCACTGACTGTGGAGCAAATTGACACATACTGCACCGACTGTGGAGCAAAGCGACACAAACTGCACCAACTGTGGGACAAAGTGACATAAATTGCACCGAAGTGGAGAAAAGCGACAAAAACTGCACTGACTGTTGGACAAAGTGACACAAACTGTACCAACTGTGGGACAAAGTGACATTAATTGCACGGAAGTGGAAGAAAGCGACACAAACTGCACCAACTGTTGGACAAAGTGACACAAACTGTACCAACTGTAGGCAAAGAGACACAAACTACACTGGCTCTGGGGCAAAGAGACACAAACTGTACCGACTGTGAGACAAAGTGACACAAACTGCACTGACTGTGGGGCAAAGGGACACAAACTGCACCGATGTGGAGCAAAAAGACACAAACTACACCGACTGTGGGGCAATGAGACACAAACTGCACCGACTGTGGGGCAAAGTGACACAAACTGCACCGACTGTTTGACAAAGTGACTGCACCGAATCTGGGGGAAAGAAACACAAACTGCACCGACTGTGGGACAAAGTGAAACAAACTGTACCGGCTGTGGGCAAAGAGAAACAAACTGTACCGACTGTGGGATAAAGTGACACAAACTGTACCGACTGTGGGATAAAGTGACACAAACTGCACTGATTGTGGGGCAAAGTGACATAAATTGCACGGAAGTGGAGCAAAGCGACTAAAACTGAACCGACTGTTGGACAAAGTGACACAAACTGCACCAACTGTGGGACAACGTGACATAAATTGCACTGAAGTGGAGGAAAATGACACAAACTGCACCGACTGTTGGACAAAGTGACACAAACTGCACCAGCTGTGGGTCAATGTGACACAAACTGCACTGACTGTGGGGCAAAGGGACACAAACTGCACCGATGTGGAGCAAAAAGACACAAACTACACCGACTGTGGGGCAATGAGACACAAACTGCACCGACTGTGGGGCAAAGTGACACAAACTGCACCGACTGTTTGACAAAGTGACTGCACCGAATCTGGGGGAAAGAAACACAAACTGCACCGACTGTGGGACAAAGTGAAACAAACTGTACCGGCTGTGGGCAAAGAGAAACAAACTGTACCGACTGTGGGATAAAGTGACACAAACTGTACCGACTGTGGGATAAAGTGACACAAACTGCACTGATTGTGGGGCAAAGTGACATAAATTGCACGGAAGTGGAGCAAAGCGACTAAAACTGAACCGACTGTTGGACAAAGTGACACAAACTGCACCAACTGTGGGACAACGTGACATAAATTGCACTGAAGTGGAGGAAAATGACACAAACTGCACCGACTGTTGGACAAAGTGACACAAACTGCACCAGCTGTGGGTCAATGTGACACAAACTGTACCGACTGTGGGCAAAGAGATACAAACTGCACCGACTGTGGGACAAAGTGACACAAAATGCAAAGATGTGGAGCTTAGTGACACAAACTGCACCGAAGTGGAGCAAAGCGACACAAACTGCACTGACTGTGGAGAAAAGAAACAGAAACTGCACCAACTGTGGGACAAAGTGACTCAACCTGTACCGACTGTGGGCAAAGAGACACAAACTGCACCGACTGTGGGATAAAGTAACACAAACTGCACTGACTGTGGGGCAAAGAGACAGAAACTCCACCAATTTGGAGCAAAGTGACACAAACTGTTCCAACGATGGAGAAAAGCGACACAAACTGCACTGACTGTTGGACTAAGTGACACAACCTGCACTGACTCTGGGGCAAAGAGACACAAACTGCACCGATTGTGTAGCAAAGCAACACAAACTGCACCGACTGTTCGACAAAGTGACAAAAACTGCACCGACTCTGGGGGAAAGAAACACAAACTGCACCGACTGTGGGACAAAGTGACACAAACTGTAACGACTGTGGGATAAAGTGACACAAACTGCACTGACTGTGGGGCAAAGAGACAGAAACTGCACCGATCTGAAGCAAAGTGACACAAACTGTTCCGACGATGGAGAAAAGCGACACAAACTGCACCAACTGTGGGACAAAGTGACTCAACCTGTACCGACTGTGGGCAAAGAGGCACAAACTGCACCGATGTGGATCAAAGGGGCACAAACTGCACCCACTGTGGGGCAAAGTGACTAAACCTGTACCGAATGTGAACAAAGAGATACAAACTGCACCAATGTGGAGCAAAGTGGCACAAACTGCACCGACTGTGGAGGCAAGCGAAACAAACTGCCCCGACTGTTCGACAAAGTGACACAAACTGCACCGACTCTGGAGCAAAGAGACACAAACTGCACTGACTGTGGAGCAAAGCGACACAAACTTCACCGACTGTTGGACAAAGTGACACAAACTGCACTGACTGTGGAGCAAAGTGAAACAAACTGCACCGACTGTGGAACAAAGTGACACAAACTGCACCAACTGTGGAACAAAGAGACACAAACTGTACCGACTGTGGAGCAATGCGACACAAACTGCACCGACTGTTGGACAAAGTGACACAAACTGCACTGATTGTGGGGCAAAGAGGCACAAACAGCACCAATGTGGCGCAAAGTGACACAGACAACACCGAATGTGGGGCAAAGATATACAAGCTGCACCGACTGTGGGGACAAAGTGTCACAAACTGTACCTACTGTGGGACAAAGTGAAAGAAACTGCACTGACTGTGGGGCAAAGGGACACAAACTGCACTGATGTGGAGCAAAAAGACACAAACTACACCGACTGTGGGGCAAAGAGACACAAACTGCACCGACTGTGGGGTAAAGTGACACAAACTGCACCAACTGTGGAGAAAAGCGACACAAACTGCACCGACTGTTCGACAAAGTGACAAAAACTGCACCGACTCTGGGGGAAAGAAACACAAACTGCACCGACTGTGGGACAAGGTGAAACAAACTGTACCGGCTGTGGGCAAAGAGTCACAAACTGCACCAACTGTGGGACAAAGTGACTCAACCTGTGCCGAATATGGGCAAAGAGGCACAAACTGCACCGATGTGGAGCAAATTGGCACTAACTGCACCGACTGTGGGGCAACGTGACTCAACCTGTACCGACTTTGGGCAAAGAGACACAAACTGCACCAATGTGCAGCAAAGTGGCACAAACTGCACCGACTGTGGAGCCAAGAGAAACGAACTTCACCGACTGTTGGACAAAGTGACACAAACTGCACTGACTGTGGAGCAAAGCGACACAAACTGCACCGACAGTTGGACAAAGTGATACAAACTGCACCAACTGTGGAACAAAGTGACACAAACTGTACCGACTGTGGGCAAAGAGACACAAACTGCACCGATAGTGGAGCAAAGCAACACAAATACCCCGAATGTTACACAAAGCGACACAAACTGCACCAACTGCGGAGCAATGCGACACAAACTGCACCGACTGTTGGACAAAGTGATACAAACTGCACCAACTGTGGGACAAGGTGACACAAACTGCACCGACTGTGGAGAAAAGTGACTGAAACTGCACCAAGTATGGGACAAAATGACTTAGCCTGTACCGACTGTGGGCAAAGAGACACAAACTGCACCGATGTGGAGCAAAGCAACACAAACTGCATCGATTGTGGAGCAAAGCAACACAAAATGCCCCGAATGTTCGACAAAGCAACACAAACTGCACACACTGTGGAGCAAAGCGACACAAACTGCACCGATTGTGGAGCAAAGCAACACAAACTGTCCCGAATGTTCGACAAAGAGACACAAACTGCACCGACTGTGGAGCAATGCGACACAAACTGCACCGACTGTTGGACAAAGTGACACAAACTGCACTGATTGTGGGGCAAAGAGGCACAAACTGCACCAATGTGGGGCAAAGTGACACAGACAACACCGAATGTGGGGCAAAGAGATACAAACTGCACCGACTGTGGGGACAAAGTGTCACAAACCGTACCTACTGTGGGACAAAGTGAAACAAACTGCACTGATGTGGAGCAAAAAGACACAAACTACACCGACTGTGGGGTAAAGTGACACAAACTGCACCAACTGTGGAGAAAAGCGACACAAACTGCACCGACTGTTCGACAAAGTGACAAAAACTGCACCGACTCTGGGGGAAAGAAACACAAACTGCACCGACTGTGGGACAAGGTGAAACAAACTGTACCGGCTGTGGGCAAAGAGTCACAAACTGCACCAACTGTGGGACAAAGTGACTCAACCTGTGCCGAATATGGGCAAAGAGACACAAACTGCAACGATGTGGAGCAAATTGGCACTAACTGCACCGACTGCGGGGCAAAGTGACTCAAACTGTACCGACTTTGGGCAAAGAGATACAAACTGCACCAATGTGCAGCAAAGTGGCACAAACTGCACCGACTGTGGAGCCAAGCGAAACAAACTTCACCGACTGTTGGACAAAGTGACACAAACTGAACTGACTGTGGAGCAAAGCGACACAAACTGCACCGACTGTTCGACAAAGTGACAAAAACTGCACCGACTCGGGGGGAAAGAAACACAAACTGCACCGACTGTGGGACAAGGTGAAACAAACTGTACCGGCTGTGGACAAAGAGACACAAACTGCACCAACTGTGGGACAAAGTGACTCAACCTGTGCTGAATATGGGCAAATAGACACAATCTTCACCGATGTGGAGCAAATTGGCACTAACTGCACCGACTGTGGGGCAACGTGACTCAACCTGTACCGACTTTGGGGAACGAGACAAAAACTGCACCAATGTGCAGCAAAGTGGCACAAACTGCACCGACTGTGGAGCAAAGTGACACAAACTGCACCAACTGTGGGACAAAGTGACATAAATTGCACCGAAGTGGAGCAAAGCGACTAAAACTGCACCGACTGTTGGACAAAGTGAAACAAACTGCACCAATTGTGGGACAGAGTGACACAAACTGCACTGACTGTGGAACAAAGTGACACAAACTGTACCGACTGTTGGACAAAGTGACACAAACTGCACCATCTGTGGGACAAAGTGACACAAACTGTACCGACTGTGGGCAAAGAGACACAAACTGCACCGATGTGGAGCAAAGCAACACGACCTGCACCGATTGTGGAGCAAAGCAACACAAACTGCCCCGAATGTTCGACAAAGCGACACAAATTGCACCGACTCTGGGGCAAAGAGACTCAAACTGCACCGATTGTGTAGCAAAGCAATACAAACTGCACCGACTGTTCGACAAAGTGACAAAAACTGCACCGACTCTGGGGGAAAGAAACACAAACTGCACCGACTGTGGGACAAAGTGACACAAACTGTAACGACTGTGGGATAAAGTGACACAAACTGCACTGACTGTGGGGCAAAGAGACAGAAACTGCACCGATCTGAAGCAAAGTGACACAAACTGTTCCGACAATGGAGAAAAGCGACACAAACTGCACCAACTGTGGGACAAAGTGACTCAACCTGTACCGACTGTGGGCAAAGAGGCACAAACTGCACCGATGTGGATCAAAGGGGCACAAACTGCACCCACTGTGGGGCAAAGTGACTAAACCTGTACCGAATGTGAACAAAGAGATACAAACTGCACCGATGTGGAGCAAAGTGGCACAAACTGCACCGACTGTGGAGGCAAGCGAAACAAACTGCCCCGACTGTTCGACAAAGTGACACAAACTGCACCGACTCTGGAGCAAAGAGACACAAACTGCACTGACTGTGGAGCAAAGCGACACAAACTTCACCGACTGTTGGACAAAGTGACACAAACTGCACTGACTGTGGAGCAAAGTGAAACAAACTGCACCGACTGTGGAACAAAGTGACACAAACTGCACCAACTGTGGAACAAAGAGACACAAACTGTACCGACTGTGGAGCAATGCGACACAAACTGCACCGACTGTTGGACAAAGTGACACAAACTGCACTGATTGTGGGGCAAAGAGGCACAAACAGCACCAATGTGGGGCAAAATGACACAGACAACACCGAATGTGGCGCAAAGAGATACAAACTGCACCGACTGTGGGGACAAAGTGTCACAAACTGTACCTACTGTGGGACAAAGTGAAACAAACTGCACTGACTGTGGGGCAAAGGGACACAAACTGCACTGATGTGGAGCAAAAAGACACAAACTACACCGACTGTGGGGCAAAGAGACACAAACTGCACCGACTGTGGGGTAAAGTGACACAAACTGCACCGACTGTTCGACAAAGTGACAAAAACTGCACCGACTCTGGGGGAAAGAAACACAAACTGCACCGACTGTGGGACAAGGTGAAACAAACTGTACCGGCTGTGGGCAAAGAGTCACAAACTGCACCAACTGTGGGACAAAGTGACTCAACCTGTGCCGAATATGGACAAAGAGACAGAAACTGCAACGATGTGGAGCAAATTGGCACTAACTGCACCGACTGTGGGGCAACGTGACTCAACCTGTACCGACTTTGGGCAAAGAGACACAAACTGCACCAATGTGCAGCAAAGTGGCACAAACTGCACCGACTGTGGAGCCAAGCGAAACAAACTTCACCGACTGTTGGACAAAGTGACACAAACTGCACTGACTGTGGAGCAAAGCGACACAAACTGCACCGACAGTTGGACAAAGTGATACAAACTGCACCAACTGTGGGACAAGGTGACACAAACTGCACTGACTGTGGAGCAAAGTGACAGAAACTGCACTGACTGTGGAGCAAAGCGACACAAACTGCACCAACTGTGGGACAAAGTGACATAAATTGCACCGAAATGGAAAAAAGCAACACAAACTGCACCGACTGTTCGACAAAGTGACAAAAACTGCACCGACTCTGGGGGAAGGAAACACAAACTGCACCGACTGTGGGACAAAGTGACACAAACTGTAACGACTGTGGGATAAAGTGACACAAACTGCACTGACTGTGGGGCAAAGAGTCAGAAACTGCACCGATGTGAAGCAAAGTGACACAAATTGTTCTGACGATGGAGAAAAGCGACACAAACTGCACCAACTGTGGGACAAAGTGACTCAACCTGTACCGACTGTGGGCAAAGAGGCACAAACTGCACCGATGTGTATCAAAGTGGCACAAACTGCACCCACTGTGGGGCAAAGTGACTAAACCTGTACCGAATGTGAACAAAGAGATACAAACTGCACCGATGTGGAGCAAAGTGGCACAAACTGCACCGACTGTGGAGGCAAGTGAAACAAACTGCCCGACTGTTCGACAAAGTGACACAAAATGCACCGACTCTGGAGCAAAGAGACACAAACTGCACTGACTGTGGAGCAAAGCGACACAAATTTCACCGACTGTTGGACAAATTGACACAAACTGCACTGACTGTGGAGCAAAGCGACACAAACTGCACCGACTGTTGGACAAAGTGATACAAACTGCACCAACTGTGGGACAAAGTGAAACAAACTGTACCGACTGTGGAGCAATTTGACACAAACTGCACCGAAGTGGAACAAAGCGACACAAACTGCACCGACTGTTGGACAAAGTGACACAAACTGCACTGACTGTGGAGCAAAGCGACACAAACTGCACCGACTGTTGGACAAAGTGATACAAACTGCACCAACTGTGGGACAAAGTGAAACAAACTGCACCGACTGTGGAACAAAGTGACACAAACTGCACCAACTGTGGGACAAAGTGACGCAAACAGCACCAACTGTGGAACAAAGTGACACAAACTGTACCGACTGTGGGCAAAGAGACACAAACTGCACCAACTGTGGGACAAAGTGACATAAATTGCACTGAAGTGGAGGAAAATGACACAAACTGCAACGACTGTTGGACAAAGTGACACAAACTGCACCAGCTGTCGGACAATGTGACACAAACTGTACCGACTGTGGGCAAAGTGACACAGACAACACCGAATGTGGGACAAAGTGTCACAAACTGTACCGACTGTGGGACAAAGTGAAACAATCTGCACTGACTGTGGGGCAAAGGGGCACAAACTGCATTGATGTGGAGCAAACAGACACAAACTACACCGACTGTGGGGCAAAGAGACACAAACTGCACCGACTGTGGGGCAAAGTGACACAAATTGCACCGACTGTGGAGAAAAGCGACACAAACTGCACCGAATGTTCGACAAAGTGACAAAAACTGCACCGGCTCTGGGGGAAAGAAACACAAACTGCACCGACTGTGGGACAAGGTGAAACAAACTGAACTGGCTGTGGGCAAAGAGACACAAAATGCAGCAACAGTGGGACAAAGTGACACAAACTGTACCGACTGTGGGACAAAGTGACACAAACTGTACCGACTGTGGGATAAAGTGACACAAACTGCACTGACTTGGGGCAAAGAAACACAAACTGCACCAACTGTGGGACAAAGTGACTGAACCTGTACCGGCTGTGGAAAAAGAGACACAAACCGCACCAACTGTGGGACAAAGTGACTCAACCTGTGCCGAATATGGGCAAAGAGACACAAACTGCACCGATGTGGAGCAAATTGGCACAAACTGCACCGACTGTGGGGCAAAGTGACTAAACCTGTACCGACTTTGGGCAAAGAGATACAAACTGCACCAATGTGCAGCAAAGTGGCACAAACTGCGCCGACTGTGGAGCCAAGCGAAACAAACTTCACCGACTGTTGGACAAAGTGACACAAACTGAACTGACTGTGGAGCAAAGCGACACAAACTGCACCGACTGTTCGACAAAGTGACAAAAACTGCACCGACTCGGGGGGAAAGAAACACAAACTGCACCGACTGTGGGACAAGGTGAAACAAACTGTACCGGCTGTGGGCAAAGAGACACAAACTGCACCAACTGTGGGACAAAGTGACTCAACCTGTGCCGAATATGGGCAAATAGACACAAACTTCACCGATGTGGAGCAAATTGGCACTAACTGCACCAACTGTGGGACAAAGTGACATAAATTGCACCGAAGTGGAGCAAAGCGACTAAAACTGCACCGACTGTTGGACAAAGTGAAACAAACTGCACCGACTGTTGGACAAAGTGACACAAACTGCACCGACTGTTGGACAAAGAGACACAAACTGCACCATCTGTGGGACAAAGTGACACAAACTGTACCGACTGTGGGCAAAGAGACACAAACTGCACCGATGTGGAGCAAAGCAACACGACCTGCACCGATTGTGGAGCAAAGCAACACAAATTGCCCCGAATGTTCGACAAAGCGACACAAATCGCACCGACTCTGGGACAAAGAGACACAAACTGCACCGATTGTGTAGCAAAGCAACACAAACTGCACCGACTGTTCGACAAAGTGACAAAAACTGCACCGACTCTGGGGGAAAGAAACACAAACTGCACCGACTGTGGGACAAAGTGACACAAACTGTAACGACTGTGGGATAAAGTGACACAAACTGCACTGACTGTGGGGCAAAGAGACAGAAACTGCACCGATCTGAAGCAAAGTGACACAAACTGTTCCGACGATGGAGAAAAGCGACACAAACTGCACCAACTGTGGGACAAAGTGACTCAACCTGTACCGACTGTGGGCAAAGAGGCACAAACTGCACCGATGTGGATCAAAGGGGCACAAACTGCACCCACTGTGGGGCAAAGTGACTAAACCTGTACCGAATGTGAACAAAGAGATACAAACTGCACCGATGTGGAGCAAAGTGGCACAAACTGCACCGACTGTGGAGGCAAGCGAAACAAACTGCCCCGACTGTTCGACAAAGTGACACAAACTGCACCGACTCTGGAGCAAAGAGACACAAACTGCACTGACTGTGGAGCAAAGCGACACAAACTTCACCGACTGTTGGACAAAGTGACACAAACTGCACTGACTGTGGAGCAAAGTGAAACAAACTGCACCGACTGTGGAACAAAGTGACACAAACTGCACCAACTGTGGAACAAAGAGACACAAACTGTACCGACTGTGGAGCAATGCGACACAAACTGCACCGACTGTTGGACAAAGTGACACAAACTGCACTGATTGTGGGGCAAAGAGGCACAAACAGCACCAATGTGGCGCAAAGTGACACAGACAACACCGAATGTGGGGCAAAGATATACAAGCTGCACCGACTGTGGGGACAAAGTGTCACAAACTGTACCTACTGTGGGACAAAGTGAAACAAACTGCACTGACTGTGGGGCAAAGGGACACAAACTGCACTGATGTGGAGCAAAAAGACACAAACTACACCGACTGTGGGGCAAAGAGACACAAACTGCACCGACTGTGGGGTAAAGTGACACAAACTGCACCAACTGTGGAGAAAAGCGACACAAACTGCACCGACTGTTCGACAAAGTGACAAAAACTGCACCGACTCTGGGGGAAAGAAACACAAACTGCACCGACTGTGGGACAAGGTGAAACAAACTGTACCGGCTGTGGGCAAAGAGTCACAAACTGCACCAACTGTGGGACAAAGTGACTCAACCTGTGCCGAATATGGGCAAAGAGACACAAACTGCACCGATGTGGAGCAAATTGGCACTAACTGCACCGACTGTGGGGCAACGTGACTCAACCTGTACCGACTTTGGGCAAAGAGACACAAACTGCACCAATGTGCAGCAAAGTGGCACAAACTGCACCGACTGTGGAGCCAAGCGAAACAAACTTCACCGACTGTTGGACAAAGTGACACAAACTGCACTGACTGTGGAGCAAAGCGACACAAACTGCACCGACAGTTGGACAAAGTGATACAAACTGCACCAACTGTGGGACAAGGTGACACAAACTGCACTGGCTGTGGAGCAAAGTGACGGAAACTGCACTGACTGTGGAGCAAAGCGACACAAACTGCACCAACTGTGGGATAAAGTGACATAAATTGCACCGAAGTGGAGCAAAGCGACTAAAACTGCACCGACTGTTGGACAAAGTGACACAAACTGCACCATCTGTGGGACAAAGTGACACAAACTCTGCCGACTGTGGGCAAAGAGACACAAACTGCACCGATGTGGAGCAAAGCAACACGACCTGCACCGATTGTGGAGCAAAGCAACACAAACTGCCCCGAATGTTCGACAAAGCGACACAAATTGCACCGACTCTGGGGCAAAGAGACACAAACTGCACCGATTGTGTAGCAAAGCAACACAAACTGCACCGACTGTTCGACAAAGTGACAAAAACTGCACCGACTCTGGAGGAAAGAAACACAAACTGCACCGACTGTGGGACAAAGTGACACAAACTGTAACGACTGTGGGATAAAGTGACACAAACTGCACTGACTGTGGGGCAAAGAGACAGAAACTGCACCGATCTGAAGCAAAATGACACAAACTGCACCGACGATCGAGAAAAGCGACACAAACTGCACCAACTGTGGGACAAAGTGACTCAACCTGTACCGACTGTGGGCAAAGAGGCACAAACTGCACCGATGTGGATCAAAGGGGCACAAACTGCACCCACTGTGGGGCAAAGTGACTAAACCTGTACCGAATGTGAACAAAGAGATACAAACAGCACCGATGTGAAGCAAAGTGGCACAAACTGCACCGACTGTGGAGGCAAGTGAAACAAACTGCCCGACTGTTCGACAAAGTGACACAAAATGCACCGACTCTGGAGCAAAGAGACACAAATTGCACTTACTGTGGAGCAAAGCGACACAAACTTCACCGACTGTTGGACAAATTGACACAAACTGCACTGATTGTGGAGCAAAGCGACACAAACTGCACCGACTGTTGGACGAAATAATACAAACTGCACCAACTGTGGGACAAAGTGAAACAAACTGCACCGACTGTGCAACAAAGTGACACAAACTGCACCAACTGTGGAACAAAGTGACACAAACTGTACCGACAGTGGAGCAAATTGACACAAACTGCAACGAAGTGGATCAAAGCGACACAAACTGCACCGACTGTTGGACAAAGTGACAGAAACTGCACCAACTGTGGAACAAAGTGACACAAACTGTACCGACTGTGGGCAAAGAGACACAAACTGCACCAACTGTGGGACAAAGTGACATAAATTGAACTGAAGTGGAGGAAAATGACACAAACTGCAACGACTGCTGGACAAAGTGACAAAAACTGCACCAACTGTGGAACAAAGTGACACAAACTGTACCGACTGTGGGCAAAGAGACACAAACTGCACCGATTGTGGAGCAAAGCAACACAAATGCCCCGAATGTTACACAAAGTGACACAAACTGCACCAACTGCGGAGCAATGCGACACAAACTGCACCGACTGTTGGACAAAGTGATACAAACTGCACCAACTGTGGGACAAGGTGACACAAACTGCACCGACTGTGGAGAAAAGTGACAGAAACTGCACCAAGTATGGGACAAAATGACTTAGCCTGCACCGACTGTGGGCAAAGAGACACAAACTGCACCGATGTGGAGCAAAGCAACACAAACTGCATCGATTGTGGAGCAAAGCAACACAAAATGCCCCGAATGTTCGACAAAGCAACACAAACTGCACACACTGTGGAGCAAAGCGACACAAACTGCACCGATTGTGCAGCAAAGCAACACCAACTGTCCTGAATGTTTGACAAAGAGACACAAACTGCACCAACTGTGGAGCAATGCGACACAAACTGCACCGACTGTTGGACAAAGTGACACAAACTGCACTGATTGTGGGGCAAAGAGGCACAAACTGCACCAATGTGGGGCAAAGTGACACAGACAACACCGAATGTGGGGCAAAGAGATACAAACTGCACCGACTGTGGGGACAAAGTGTCACAAACTGTACCTACTGTGGGACAAAGTGAAACAAACTGCACTGACTGTGGGGCAAAGGGACACAAACTGCACTGATGTGGAGCAAAAAGACACAAACTACACCGACTGTGGGGCAAAGAGACACAAACTGCACCGACTGTGGGGTAAAGTGACACAAACTGCACCAACTGTGGAGAAAAGCGACACAAACTGCACCGACTGTTCGACAAAGTGACAAAAACTGCACCGACTCTGGGGGAAAGAAACACAAACTGCACCGACTGTGGGACAAGGTGAAACAAACTGTACCGGCTGAGGGCAAAGAGTCACAAACTGCACCAACTGTGGGACAAAGTGACTCAACCTGTGCCGAATATGGGCAAAGAGACAGAAACTGCACCGATGTGGAGCAAATTGGCACTAACTGCACCGACTGTGGGGCAAAGTGACTAAACCTCTACCGACTTTGGGCAAAGAGATACAAACTGCACCAATGTGCAGCAAAGTGGCACAAACTGCACCGACTGTGGAGCCAAGCGAAACAAACTTCACCGACTGTTGGACAAAGTGACACAAACTGAACTGACTGTGGAGCAAAGCGACACAAACTGCACCGACTGTTCGACAAAGTGACAAAAACTGCACCGACTCGGGGGGAAAGAAACACAAACTGCACCGACTGTGGGACAAGGTGAAACAAACTGTACCGGCTGTGGGCAAAGAGACACAAACTGCACCAACTGTGGGACAAAGTGACTCAACCTGTGCCGAATATGGGCAAAGAGACACAAACTGCACCGATGTGGAGCAAATTGGCACTAACTGCACCGACTGTGGGGCAACGTGACTCAACCTGTACCGACTTTGGGGAAAGAGACAAAAACTGCACCAATGTGCAGCAAAGTGGCACAAACTGCACCGACTGTGGAGCAAAGCGACACAAACTGCACCAACTGTGGGACAAAGTGACATAAATAGCACCGAAGTGGAGCAAAGCGACTAAAACTGCACTGACTGTTGGACAAAGTGAAACAAACTGCACCAACTGTGGGACAGAGTGACACAAACTGCACTGACTGTGGAACAAAGTGACACAAACTGTACCGACTGTTGGACAAAGTGACACAAACTGCACCATCTGTGGGACAAAGTGACACAAACTGTACCGACTGTGGGCAAAGAGACACAAACTGCACCGATGTGGAGCAAAGCAACACGACCTGCACCGATTGTGGAGCAAAGCAACACAAACTGCCCCGAATGTTCGACAAAGCGACACAAATTGCACCGACTCTGGGGCAAAGAGACACAAACTGCACCGATTGTGTAGCAAAGCAACACAAACTGCACCGACTGTTCGACAAAGTGACAAAAACTGCACCGACTCTGGGGGAAAGAAACACAAACTGCACCGACTGTGGGACAAAGTGACACAAACTGTAACGACTGTGGGATAAAGTGACACAAACTGCACTGACTGTGGGGCAAAGAGACAGAAACTGCACCGATCTGAAGCAAAGTGACACAAACTGTTCTGACGATGGAGAAAAGCGACACAAACTGCACCAACTGTGGGACAAGGTGACTCAACCTGTACCGACTGTGGGCAAAGAGGCACAAACTGCACCGATGTGGATCAAAGGGGCACAAACTGCACCCACTGTGGGGCAAAGTGACTAAACCTGTACCGAATGTGAACAAAGAGATACAAACTGCACCGATGTGGAGCAAAGTGGCACAAACTGCACCGACTGTGGAGGCAAGCGAAACAAACTGCCCCGACTGTTCGACAAAGTGACACAAACTGCACCGACTCTGGAGCAAAGAGACACAAACTGCACTGACTGTGGAGCAAAGCGACACAAACTTCACCGACTGTTGGACAAAGTGACACAAACTGCACTGACTGTGGAGCAAAGTGAAACAAACTGCACCGACTGTGGAACAAAGTGACACAAACTGCACCAACTGTGGAACAAAGAGACACAAACTGTACCGACTGTGGAGCAATGCGACACAAACTGCACCGACTGTTGGACAAAGTGACACAAACTGCACTGATTGTGGGGCAAAGAGGCACAAACAGCACCAATGTGGGGCAAAATGACACAGACAACACCGAATGTGGGGCAAAGAGATACAAACTGCACCGACTGTGGGGACAAAGTGTCACAAACTGTACCTACTGTGGGACAAAGTGAAAGAAACTGCACTGACTGTGGGGCAAAGGGACACAAACTGCACTGATGTGGAGCAAAAAGACACAAACTACACCGACTGTGGGGCAAAGAGACACAAACTGCACCGACTGTGGGGTAAAGTGACACAAACTGCACCGACTGTTCGACAAAGTGAGAAAAACTGCAACGACTCTGGGGGAAAGAAACACAAACTGCACCGACTGTGGGACAAGGTGAAACAAACTGTACCGGCTGTGGGCAAAGAGTCACAAACTGCACCAACTGTGGGACAAAGTGACTCAACCTGTGCCGAATATGGACAAAGAGACACAAACTGCAACGATGTGGAGCAAATTGGCACTAACTGCACCGACTGTGGGGCAACGTGACTCAACCTGTACCGACTTTGGGCAAAGAGACACAAACTGCACCAATGTGCAGCAAAGTGGCACAAACTGCACCGACTGTGGAGCCAAGCGAAACAAACTTCACCGACTGTTGGACAAAGTGACACAAACTGCACTGACTGTGGAGCAAAGCGACACAAACTGCACCAACAGTTGGACAAAGTGATACAAACTGCACCAACTGTGGGACAAGGTGACACAAACTGCACCGACTGTGGGACAAAGTGACACAAACTGTAATGACTGTGGGATAAAGTGACACAAACTGCACTGACTGTGGGGCAAAGAGTCAGAAACTGCACCGATGTGAAGCAAAGTGACACAAATTGTATGACGATGGAGAAAAGCGACACAAACTGCACCAACTGTGGGACAAAGTGACTCAACCTGTACCGACTGTGGGCAAAGAGGCACAAACTGCACCGATGTGTATCAAAGTAGCACAAACTGCACCCACTGTGGGGCAAAGTGACTAAAGCTGTACCGAATGTGAACAAAGAGATACAAACTGCACCGATGTGGAGCAAAGTGGCACAAACTGCACCGACTGTGGAGTCAAGTGAAACAAACTGCCCGACTGTTCGACAAAGTGACACAAAATGCACCGACTCTGGAGCAAAGAGACACAAACTGCACTGACTGTAGAGCAAAGCGACACAAACTTCACCGACTGTTGGACAAATTGACACAAACTGCACTGACTGTGGAGCAAAGCGACACAAACTGCACTGACTGTTGGACAAAGTGATACAAACTGCACCAACTGTGGGACAAAGTAAAACAATATGTACCGACTGTGGAGCAATTTGACACAAACTGCACCGAAGTGGAACAAAGCGACACAAACTGCACCGACTGTTCGACAAAGTGACAAAAACTGCACCGACTCTGGGGGAAAGAAACACAAACTGCACCGACTGTGGGACAAAGTGAAACAAACTGTACCAGCTGTGGGCAAAGAGACACAAACTGCACCAACTGTGGGACAAAGTGACACAAACTGTAATGACTGTGGGATAAAGTGACACAAACTGCACTGACTGTGGGGCAAAGAGACAGAAACTGCACCGATCTGAAGCAAAGTGACACAAACTGTTCCGACGATGGAGAAAAGCGACACAAACTGCACCAACTGTGGGACAAAGTGACTCAACCTGTACCGACTGTGGGCAAAGAGGCCCAAACTGCACCGACTGTGGGACAAAGTGACTAAACCTGTACCGAATGTGAACAAAGAGATACAATCTGCACCGATGTGGAGCAAAGTGGCACAAACTGCACCGACTGTGGAGGCAAGTGAAACAAACTGCCCCGACTGTTCGACAAAGTGACACAAACGGCACCGACTCTGGAGCAAAGAGACACAAACTGCACTGACTGTGGAGCAAAGTGACACAAACTTCACCGACTGTTGGACAAAGTGACACAAACTGCACTGACTGTGGAGCAAAGCGACACAAACTGCACCGACTGTTGGACAAAGTGATACAAACTGCACCAACTGTGGGACAAAGTGAAACAAACTGCACCGACTGTGGAACAAAGTGACACAAACTGCACCAACTGTGGGACAAAGTGACACAAACTGTACCGACTGTGGAGCAAATTGACACAAACTGCACCGAAGTGGAACAAAGCGACACAAACTGCACCGACTTTTGGACAAAGTGATGCAAACTGCACCAACTGTGGAACAAAGTGACACAAACTGTACCGACTGTGGGCAAAGAGACACAAACTGCACCAACTGTGGGATAAAGTGACATAAATTGCACTGAAGTGGAGGAAAATGACACAAACTGCAACGACTGTTGGACAAAGTGACACAAACTGCACCAGCTGTCGGACAATGTGACACAAACTGTACCGACTGTGGGCAAAGTGACACAGACAACACCGAATGTGGGACAAAGTGTCACAAACTGTACCGACTGTGGGACAAAGTGAAACAAACTGCACTGACTGTGGGGCAAAGGGGCACAAACTGCACTGATGTGGAGCAAACAGACACAAACTACACCGACTGTGGGGCAAAGAGACACAAACTGCACCGACTGTGGGGCAAAGTGACACAAATTGCACCGACTGTGGAGAAAAGCGACACAAACTGCACCGAATGTTCGACAAAGTGACAAAAACTGCACCGGCTCTGGGGGAAAGAAACACAAACTGCACCGACTGTGGGACAAGGTGAAACAAACTGAACTGGCTGTGGGCAAAGAGACACAAAATGCAGCAACAGTGGGACAAAGTGACACAAACTGTACCGACTGTGGGACAAAGTGACACAAACTGTACCGACTGTGGGATAAAGTGACACAAACTGCACTGACTTGGGGCAAAGAAACACAAACTGCACCAACTGTGGGACAAAGTGACTGAAGCTGTACCGGCTGTGGAAAAAGAGACACAAACCGCACCGATGTGGATCTAAGTGAAACAAACTGCCCCGAATGTTCGACAAAGTGACACAAACTGCACCGACTGTGGAGCAAAGAGACACAAACTGCACTGACTGTGGAGCAAAGCAACACAAACTTCACCGACTGTAGGACAAAGTGACACAAACTGCACTGACTGTGGAGCAACCGACACAAACTGCACCGACTGTTGGACAAAGTGATACAAACTGCACCAACTGTGGGACAAAGTGACACAAACTGCACTGACTGTGGAGCATATTGACACAAACTGAACCGACGTGAAGCAAAGCGACACAAACTGCACCGACTGTGCGACAAAGTGACATAAATTGAACCGAAGTGGAGCAAAGTGACTAAAACTGCACCGACTGTTGGACAAAGTGAAACAAACTGCACCAACTGTGGGACAAAGTGACTCAACCTGTACCGAATATGGGCAAAGTGACACAAACTGCACCGATGTGGAGCAAATTGGCACAAACTGCACCGACTGTGGGGCAAAGTGAATAAACCTGTACCGACTTTCGGCAAAGAGACACAAACTGCACCGACTGTTGGACAAAGTGACGCAAACTGCACCAACTGTGGAGGAAAATGACACAAACTGCACCGACTGTGGAGCAAAGAGACACAAACTGCACCGACTGTGGGACAAGGTGACACAAACTGCACTGACTGTGGAGCAAAGTGACACAAACTGCACCGACTGTGGAGCAAAGCGACACAAACTGCACCAACTGTGCGACAAAGTGACATAAATTGCACCGAAGTGGAGCAAAGTGCCTAAAACTGCACCGCCTGTTGGACAAAGTGAAACAAACTGCACCAACTGTGGGACAAAGTGACTCAACCTGTACCGAATATGGGCAAAGTGACACAAACTGCACCGATGTGGAGCAAATTGGCACAAACTGCACCGACTGTGGGGCAAAGTGAATAAACCTGTACTGACTTTCGGCAAAGAGACACAAACTGCACCGACTGTGGAGCCAAGCGAAACAAACTTCACATACTGTTGGACAAAGCGACACAAACTGCACCGACAGTTGGACAAAGTGATACAAACTGCACCAACTGTGGGACAAAGTGACACAAACTGTACTGACTGTGGAGCAAAGTGAAACAAACTGCACCGACTGTGGAGCAAAGCGACACAAACTGCACCAACTGTGGGACAAAGTGACATAAATTGCACCGAAGTGGAGCAAAGCGACTAAAACTGCACCGACTATTGGACAAAGTGAAACAAACTGCACCAACTGAGGGACAAAGTGACACAAACTGTACTGACTCTGGGCAAAGAGACACAAACTGCACCGATTGTGGAGCAGAGCAACACAAACTGCCCCGAATGTTCGACAAAGAGACACAAACTGCACCGACTCTGGGGCAAAGAGACACAAACTGCACCGATTGTGTAGCAAAGCAACACAAACTGCTCCGAATGTTAGACAAAGCGACACAAACTACACCGACTCTGGGGCAAAGAGACACAAACTGCACCAACTGTGGAGCAATGCGACACAAACTGCACTGACTGTTGGACAAAGTGACACAAACTGCACTGACTGTGGGGCAAAGAGACACAAACTGCACCGATGTGGAGCAAAGTGACACTGACTACACAGAATGTGGGGCAAAGAGATACAAACTGCACCGACTGTGGGGGAAAGTGACACAAACTGCACCGACTGTGCGGGAAAGTGACACAAACTGCACCGACTGATCGACAAATTGACAAAAACTGCACCGACTCTGGGGGAAAAAAACACAAACTGCACCAACTGTGGGAAAAAGTGACACAAACTGTACCGAATGTGGGACAAAGTGACACCAAATGCAATGATGTGGAGCAAAGTGAGACAAACTGCACCGACTGTGGAGCAAAGTGACACAAACTGCACCGAAGTCGAGCAAAGCGACACAAACTGCACCGACTGTAGAGAAAAGTGACAGAAACTGCACCAACTATGGGACAAAGTGACTTAGCCTGTACCGACTGTGGGCAAAGAGACACAAACTGCACCGATGTGGAGCAAAGCAACACAAACTGAGCTGATTGTGGAGCAAAGCAACACAAAATGCCCCGAATGTTCGACAAAGCGACACAAACTGCACCGACTGTGGAGCAAAGCGACACAAACTGCACCGATTGTGGAGCAAAGCAACACAAACTGCCCCGAATGTTCGACAAAGCGACACAATCTACACCGACTCTGGGGAAAGAGACACAAACTGCACCAACTGCGGAGCAATGCGACACAAACTGCACCGACTGTTGGACAAAGTGACACAAACTGCACTGATTGTGGGGCAAAGAGGCAAAACTGCACCGATGTGGGGCAAAGTGACACAGACAACACCGAATGTGGGACAAAGTGAAACAAACTGCACTGACTGTGGGGCAAAGGGACACAAACTACACTGATATGGAGCAAAAAGGCACAAACTACACCAACTGCAGGGCAAAGAGACACAAACTGCACCGACTGTGGGGCAAAGTGACACAAACTGCACCGACTGTGGAGAAAAGCGACACAAACTGCACCGAATGTTCGACAAAGTGACAAAAACTGCACCGACTCTGGGGGAAAGAAACACAAACTGCACCGACTGTGAGACAAGGTGAAACAAACTGTACCGGCTGTGAACAAAGAGACACAAACTGCACCAATGTGGAGCAAAGTGGCACAAACTGCACCGACTGTGGAGCAAAGCGACACAAACTTCACCGACTGTTGGACAAAGTGACACAAACTGCACTGACTGTGGAGCAAAGCGACACAAACTGCACCGATTGTTGGACAAAGTGATACAAACTGCACCAACTGTGGGACAAAGTGACACAAACTGCACCGACTGTAGGACAAGTGACACAAACTGCACCAACTGTGGAACACAGTGACACAAACTGTACCAACTGTGGAGCAAATTGACACAAACTGCACCGAAGTGGAACAAAGCGACACAAACTGCACCGACTGTTGGACAAAGTGACGCAAACTGCACCAACTGTGGAGGAAAATGACACAAACTGCACCGACTTTTGGACAAAGTGACTAAAACTGCACCAGCTGTGGGACAATGTGACACAAACTGTACCGACTGTGGGCAAAGTGACACAAACTGCACCGACTGTGGAGCAAAGCGACACAAACTGCACCAACTGTGCGACAAAGTGACATAAATTGAACCGAAGTGGAGCAAAGTGACTAAAACTGCACCGACTGTTGGACAAAGTGAAACAAACTGCACCAACTGTGGGACAAAGTGACTCAACCTGTACCGAATATGGGCAAAGTGACACAAACTGCACCGATGTGGAGCAAATTGGCACAAACTGCACCGACTGTGGGGCAAAGTGAATAAACCTGTACCGACTTTCGGCAAAGAGACACAAACTGCACCGACTGTTGGACAAAGTGACGCAAACTGCACCAACTGTGGAGGAAAATGACACAAACTGCACCGACTGTGGAGCAAAGAGACACAAACTGCACCGACTGTTGGACAAAGTGACTAAAACTGCACCAGCTGTGGGACAATGTGACACAAACTGTACCGACTGTGGGCAAAGTGACACAAACTGCACCGACTGTGGGCAAAGAGACACAAAATGCAAAGATGTGGAGCAAAGTGAAACAAACTGCACCGAAGTGGAGCAAAGCGACACAAACTGCACTGACTGTGGAGAAAAGTGACAGAAACTGCACCAAGTGTGGGACAAAGTGACTGAAACTGCACTGACTGTGGGCAAAGAGACACAAACTGCACCGATTGTGGAGCAAAGTGACACAAACTGCACCGACTGTGGGGCAAAGAAACAGAAACTGCACCGATGTGGAGCAAAGTGACACAAACTGGTCCGACGATGGAGAAAAGCGGCACAAACTGCACCGACTGTTGGACTAAGTGATAGAACCTGCACTGACACTGGGGCAAAGAGACACAAACTGCACCAACTGTGGGACAAAGTGACTCAACCTGTACCTACTTTGGGCAAAGAGACACAAACTGCACCGATGAGGAGCAAATTGGCACAGACTGAACCGACTGCGGGGCAAAGTGACTAAACCTGTACCAACTTTGGGCAAAGAGACACAAACTGCACCACTGTGCAGCAAAGTGGCACAAACTGCACTTACTGTGGAGCCAAGCGAAACAAACTGCCCCGACTGTTCGACAAAGTGACACAAACTGCACCGACTGTGGAGCAAAGAGACACAAACTGCACCGACTGTTGGACAAAGTGACACAAACTGCACTGACTGTGGAGAAAAGTGACACAAACTGCACTGACTGATGGACAAATTGATACAAACTGCACCAAGTGTGGGACAGAGTGACACAAACTGCACTGACTGTGGAGCAAATTGACACATACTGCACCGACTGTGGAGCAAAGCGACACAAACTGCACCAACTGTGGGACAAAGTGACATAAATTGCACCGAAGTGGAGAAAAGCGACAAAAACTGCACTGACTGTTGGACAAAGTGACACAAACTGTACCAACTGTGGGACAAAGTGACATTAATTGCACGGAAGTGGAAGAAAGCGACACAAACTGCACCAACTGTTGGACAAAGTGACACAAACTGTACCAACTGTAGGCAAAGAGACACAAACTACACTGGCTCTGGGGCAAAGAGACACAAACTGTACCGACTGTGAGACAAAGTGACACAAACTGCACTGACTGTGGGGCAAAGGGACACAAACTGCACCGATGTGGAGCAAAAAGACACAAACTACACCGACTGTGGGGCAATGAGACACAAACTGCACCGACTGTGGGGCAAAGTGACACAAACTGCACCGACTGTTTGACAAAGTGACTGCACCGAATCTGGGGGAAAGAAACACAAACTGCACCGACTGTGGGACAAAGTGAAACAAACTGTACCGGCTGTGGGCAAAGAGAAACAAACTGTACCGACTGTGGGATAAAGTGACACAAACTGTACCGACTGTGGGATAAAGTGACACAAACTGCACTGATTGTGGGGCAAAGTGACATAAATTGCACGGAAGTGGAGCAAAGCGACTAAAACTGAACCGACTGTTGGACAAAGTGAAACAAACTGCACCAACTGTGGGACAAAGTGACTCAACCTGTACCGAATATGGGCAAAGTGACACAAACTGCACCGATGTGGAGCAAATTGGCACAAACTGCACCGACTGTGGGGCAAAGTGAATAAACCTGTACCGACTTTCGGCAAAGAGACACAAACTGCACCGACTGTTGGACAAAGTGACGCAAACTGCACCAACTGTGGAGGAAAATGACACAAACTGCACCGACTGTGGAGCAAAGAGACACAAACTGCACCGACTGTGGGGCAAAGAAACAGAAACTGCACCGATGTGGAGCAAAGTGACACAAACTGGTCCGACGATGGAGAAAAGTGGCACAAACTGCACCGACTGTTGGACTAAGTGATAGAACCTGCACTGACACTGGGGCAAAGAGACACAAACTGCACCAACTGTGGGACAAAGTGACTCAACCTGTACCTACTTTGGGCAAAGAGACACAAACTGCACCGATGAGGAACAAATTGGCACAGACTGAACCGACTGCGGGGCAAAGTGACTAAACCTGTACCAACTTTGGGCAAAGAGACACAAACTGCACCACTGTGCAGCAAAGTGGCATAAACTGCACTTACTGTGGAGCCAAGCGAAACAAACTGCCCCGACTGTTCGACAAAGTGACACAAACTGCACCGACTGTGGAGCAAAGAGACACAAACTGCACCGACTGTTGGACAAAGTGACACAAACTGCACTGACTGTGGAGAAAAGTGACACAAACTGCACTGACTGATGGACAAATTGATACAAACTGCACCAAGTGTGGGACAGAGTGACACAAACTGCACTGACTGTGGAGCAAATTGACACATACTGCACCGACTGTGGAGCAAAGCGACACAAACTGCACCAACTGTGGGACAAAGTGACATAAATTGCACCGAAGTGGAGAAAAGCGACAAAAACTGCACTGACTGTTGGACAAAGTGACACAAACTGTACCAACTGTGGGACAAAGTGACATTAATTGCACGGAAGTGGAAGAAAGCGACACAAACTGCACCAACTGTTGGACAAAGTGACACAAACTGTACCAACTGTAGGCAAAGAGACACAAACTACACTGGCTCTGGGGCAAAGAGACACAAACTGTACCGACTGTGAGACAAAGTGACACAAACTGCACTGATTGTGGGGCAAAGGGACACAAACTGCACCGATGTGGAGCAAAAAGACACAAACTACACCGACTGTGGGGCAATGAGACACAAACTGCACCGACTGTGGGGCAAAGTGACACAAACTGCACCGACTGTTTGACAAAGTGACTGCACCGAATCTGGGGGAAAGAAACACAAACTGCACCGACTGTGGGACAAAGTGAAACAAACTGTACCGGCTGTGGGCAAAGAGAAACAAACTGTACCGACTGTGGGATAAAGTGACACAAACTGTACCGACTGTGGGATAAAGTGACACAAACTGCACTGATTGTGGGGCAAAGTGACATAAATTGCACGGAAGTGGAGCAAAGCGACTAAAACTGAACCGACTGTTGGACAAAGTGACACAAACTGCACCAACTGTGGGACAACGTGACATAAATTGCACTGAAGTGGAGGAAAATGACACAAACTGCACCGACTGTTGGACAAAGTGACACAAACTGCACCAGCTGTGGGTCAATGTGACACAAACTGTACCGACTGTGGGCAAAGAGATACAAACTGCACCGACTGTGGGACAAAGTGACACAAAATGCAAAGATGTGGAGCTTAGTGACACAAACTGCACCGAAGTGGAGCAAAGCGACACAAACTGCACTGACTGTGGAGAAAAGAAACAGAAACTGCACCAACTGTGGGACAAAGTGACTCAACCTGTACCGACTGTGGGCAAAGAGACACAAACTGCACCGACTGTGGGATAAAGTAACACAAACTGCACTGACTGTGGGGCAAAGAGACAGAAACTCCACCAATTTGGAGCAAAGTGACACAAACTGTTCCAACGATGGAGAAAAGCGACACAAACTGCACTGACTGTTGGACTAAGTGACACAACCTGCACTGACTCTGGGGCAAAGAGACACAAACTGCACCAACTGTGGGACACAGTGACTCAACCTGTACCGACTGTGGGCAAAGAGACACAAACTTCACCAATGTGGAGCAAAGTGGCACAAACTGCACCGACTGTGGGGCAATGTGACTCAACCTGTACCGACTTTGGGCAAAGAGACACAAACTGCACTGACTGTGTAGCCGAGTGACACAAACTGCCCCGACAGTTCGACAAAGTGAGACAAACTGCACCGACTGTGGAGCAAAGAGACACCATCTGCACTGACTGTGGAGCAAAGCGATACAAACTGCACCGACTTTTGGACAACGTGACACAAACTGCACTGACTGTGGAGCAAAACGACACAAACTGCACCGACTGTTGGACAAAGTGATACAAACTGCACCAACTGTGGGACAAAGTGACACAAACTGCACTGACTGTGGAGCAAATTGACACAAACTGCACAGATTGTGGAGCAAAGTGACACAAACTGCACCAACTGTGGGGCAAAGAAACAGAAACTGCACCGATGTGGAGCAATGTAACACAAACTGTTCCGACGATGGAGAAAAGCGACACAAACTGCACCGACTGTTGGACTAAGTGACACAACCTGCACCGACTCTGGGGCAAAGAGACACAAACTGCACCAAGTGTGGGACAAAGTGACTCAACCTGTACCAACTTTGGGCAAAGAGACACAAACTGAACCAATGTGCAGCAAAGTGGCAGAAACTGCACCGACTGTGGATCCAAGCGAAACAAACTTCACCGACTGTTGGACAAACTGACACAAACTGCACTGACTCTGGAGTAAAGCGACACAAACTGCACCGACTTTTGCCAAAGTGACACAAACTGCACCAACTGTTCGACAAAGTGACACAAACTGCACTGACTATGGAGTAAATTGACACAAACTGCACCAACTGTGGGACAAAGTGACATAAATTACACCGAAGCAGAGGAAAGCGACACAAACTGCACCGACTGTTGGACAAAGTGACACAACCTGCACCAACTGTGGGACAAAGCAACACAAAATGCCCCGAATGCTCGACAAAGCGACACAAACTGCACCGACTGTGGAGCAGAGTGACACAAACTGCACCGATTGTGGAGCAAAGCAACACAAACTGTCCCAAATGTTCGACAAAGCGACACAAACTGCACCGACTGTGGGCAAAGAGACACAAACTGCACCAACTGTGGGACAAAGTGACATAAATTGAACTGAAGTGGAGGAAAATGACACAAACTGCACCGACTGTCGGACAAAGTGACACAAACTGCACCAGCTGTGGGACAATGTGACACAAACTGTACCGGCTGTAGGCAAAGTGACACAAACTGCACCGACTGTGCGGCAAAGTGACACAAAATGCAAAGATGTGGAGCAAAGTGACACAAACTGCACCGAAGTGGAGCAAAGCGACACAAATTGCACCGACTGTGGGGCAAAGTGACTCAACCTGCACTGACTGAGGGCAAAGAGACACAAACTGCACCGATTGTGGAGCAAAGTGACACAAACTGCACCGACTGTGGGGCAAAGAGACAGAAACTGCACCGATGTGGAGCAAAGTGACACAAACTGTTCCGACGATGGAGAAAAGCAACACAAACTGCACCGACTGTTGGACTAAGTGATACAACCTGCACTGACACTGGGGCAAAGAGACACAAACTGCACCAACTGTGGGACAAAGTGACTCAACCTGTACCAACTTTGGGCAAAGAGACACAAACTGAACCAATGTGCAGCAAAGTGGCACAAACTGCACCGACTGTGGATCAAAGTGATACAAACTGCACCGACCGTTGGACAACGTGACACAAACTGCACTGACTGTGGAGCAAAGCGACACAAACTGCACCGACTGTGGAGCAAAGCGACACAAACTGCACCGACTGTGGGGCAAAGAATCAGAAACTGCACCGATGTGGAGCAAAGTGACACAAACTCTTCCAACGATGGAGAAAAGCGACACAAACTGCACCGACTGTTGGACTAAGTGATACAACCTGCACAGACTCTGAGGCAAAGAGACACAAACTGCACCAACTGTGGGACAAAGTGACTCAACCTGTACCGAATGTGGGCAAAGAGACACAAACTGCACCGATGTGGAGCAAAGTGACTCAACCTGTACCGACTGTGGACAAAGAGACACAAACTGCACCGATGTGGAGCAAAGTGGCACAAACTGCACCGAATGTGGAGCCAAGCGAAACAAACTGCCCCGACTGTTCGACAAAGTGACACAAACTGCACCGACTGTGGAGCAAAGAGACACAAACTGCACTGACTGTGGAGCAAAGAGACACAAACTGCACTGACTGTGGGGCAAAGAAACACAAACTGCACCGATGTGGATCAAAGTGACACAGACTACACCAAATGTGGGGCAAAGAGACACAAACTGCACCGACTGTGGGACAAAGTGAAACAAACTGTACCGGCTGTGGGATAAAGTGACACAAACTGTACCGACTGTGGGATAAAGTGACACAAACTGCACTGACTGTGGGACAACGTGACATAAATTGCACTGAAGTGGAGGAAAACGACACAAACTGCACCGACTGTTGGACAAAGTGACACAAACTGCACCAGCTGTGGGTCAATGTGACACAAACTGTACCGACTGTGGGCAAAGAGACACAAACTGCACCGACTGTGGGACAAAGTGACACAAACTGCAAAGATGTGGAGCTTAGTGACACAAACTGCACCGAAGTGGAGCAAAGCGACACAAACTGCACTGACTGTGGAGATAAGTAACAGAAACTGCACCAACTGTGGGACAAAGTGACTCAACCTGTACCGACTGTGGGGCAAAGAGACAGAAACTCCACCGATTTGGAGCAAAGTGACACAAACTGTTCCAACGATGGAGAAAAGTGACGCAAACTGCACTGACTGTTGGACTAAGTGACACAACCTGCACCGACATTGGGGCAAAGAGACACAAACTGCACCAACTGTGGGACACAGTGACTCAACCTGTACCGAGTGTGGACAAAGGGACACAAACTGCACCGATGTGGAGCAAAGTGGCACAAACTGCACCGAATGTGGAGCCAAGCGAAACAAACTGCCCCGACTGTGGGACAAAGTGACACAATCTGCACCGACTGTGGAGCAAAGAGACACAAACTGCACTGACTGTGGAGTAAAGCGACACAAACTGCACCGATGTGGAGCAAATTGGCACAAACTGCACCGACTGTGGGGCAAAGTGAATAAACCTGTACCGACTTTCGGCAAAGAGACACAAACTGCACCGACTGTTGGACAAAGTGACGCAAACTGCACCAACTGTGGAGGAAAATGACACAAACTGCACCGACTGTGGAGCAAAGAGACACAAACTGCACCGACTGTTGGACAAAGTGACTAAAACTGCACCAGCTGTGGGACAATGTGACACAAACTGTACCGACTGTGGGCAAAGTGACACAAACTGCACCGACTGTGGGCAAAGAGACACAAAATGCAAAGATGTGGAGCAAAGTGAAACAAACTGCACCGAAGTGGAGCAAAGCGACACAAACTGCACTGACTGTGGAGAAAAGTGACAGAAACTGCACCAAGTGTGGGACAAAGTGACTGAAACTGCACTGACTGTGGGCAAAGAGACACAAACTGCACCGATTGTGGAGCAAAGTGACACAAACTGCACCGACTGTGGGGCAAAGAAACAGAAACTGCACCGATGTGGAGCAAAGTGACACAAACTGGTCCGACGATGGAGAAAAGCGGCACAAACTGCACCGACTGTTGGACTAAGTGATAGAACCTGCACTGACACTGGGGCAAAGAGACACAAACTGCACCAACTGTGGGACAAAGTGACTCAACCTGTACCTACTTTGGGCAAAGAGACACAAACTGCACCGATGAGGAACAAATTGGCACAGACTGAACCGACTGCGGGGCAAAGTGACTAAACCTGTACCAACTTTGGGCAAAGAGACACAAACTGCACCACTGTGCAGCAAAGTGGCACAAACTGCACTTACTGTGGAGCCAAGCGAAACAAACTGCCCCGACTGTTCGACAAAGTGACACAAACTGCACCGACTGTGGAGCAAAGAGACACAAACTGCACCGACTGTTGGACAAAGTGACACAAACTGCACTGACTGTGGAGAAAAGTGACACAAACTGCACTGACTGATGGACAAATTGATACAAACTGCACCAAGTGTGGGACAGAGTGACACAAACTGCACTGACTGTGGAGCAAATTGACACATACTGCACCGACTGTGGAGCAAAGCGACACAAACTGCACCAACTGTGGGACAAAGTGACATAAATTGCACCGAAGTGGAGAAAAGCGACAAAAACTGCACTGACTGTTGGACAAAGTGACACAAACTGTACCAACTGTGGGACAAAGTGACATTAATTGCACGGAAGTGGAAGAAAGCGACACAAACTGCACCAACTGTTGGACAAAGTGACACAAACTGTACCAACTGTAGGCAAAGAGACACAAACTACACTGGCTCTGGGGCAAAGAGACACAAACTGTACCGACTGTGAGACAAAGTGACACAAACTGCACTGATTGTGGGGCAAAGGGACACAAACTGCACCGATGTGGAGCAAAAAGACACAAACTACACCGACTGTGGGGCAATGAGACACAAACTGCACCGACTGTGGGGCAAAGTGACACAAACTGCACCGACTGTTTGACAAAGTGACTGCACCGAATCTGGGGGAAAGAAACACAAACTGCACCGACTGTGGGACAAAGTGAAACAAACTGTACCGGCTGTGGGCAAAGAGAAACAAACTGTACCGACTGTGGGATAAAGTGACACAAACTGTACCGACTGTGGGATAAAGTGACACAAACTGCACTGATTGTGGGGCAAAGTGACATAAATTGCACGGAAGTGGAGCAAAGCGACTAAAACTGAACCGACTGTTGGACAAAGTGACACAAACTGCACCAACTGTGGGACAACGTGACATAAATTGCACTGAAGTGGAGGAAAATGACACAAACTGCACCGACTGTTGGACAAAGTGACACAAACTGCACCAGCTGTGGGTCAATGTGACACAAACTGTACCGACTGTGGGCAAAGAGATACAAACTGCACCGACTGTGGGACAAAGTGACACAAAATGCAAAGATGTGGAGCTTAGTGACACAAACTGCACCGAAGTGGAGCAAAGCGACACAAACTGCACTGACTGTGGAGAAAAGAAACAGAAACTGCACCAACTGTGGGACAAAGTGACTCAACCTGTACCGACTGTGGGCAAAGAGACACAAACTGCACCGACTGTGGGATAAAGTAACACAAACTGCACTGACTGTGGGGCAAAGAGACAGAAACTCCACCAATTTGGAGCAAAGTGACACAAACTGTTCCAACGATGGAGAAAAGCGACACAAACTGCACTGACTGTTGGACTAAGTGACACAACCTGCACTGACTCTGGGGCAAAGAGACACAAACTGCACCAACTGTGGGACACAGTGACTCAACCTGTACCGACTGTGGGCAAAGAGACACAAACTTCACCAATGTGGAGCAAAGTGGCACAAACTGCACCGACTGTGGGGCAATGTGACTCAACCTGTACCGACTTTGGGCAAAGAGACACAAACTGCACTGACTGTGTAGCCGAGTGACACAAACTGCCCCGACAGTTCGACAAAGTGAGACAAACTGCACCGACTGTGGAGCAAAGAGACACCATCTGCACTGACTGTGGAGCAAAGCGATACAAACTGCACCGACTTTTGGACAACGTGACACAAACTGCACTGACTGTGGAGCAAAACGACACAAACTGCACCGACTGTTGGACAAAGTGATACAAACTGCACCAACTGTGGGACAAAGTGACACAAACTGCACTGACTGTGGAGCAAATTGACACAAACTGCACAGATTGTGGAGCAAAGTGACACAAACTGCACCAACTGTGGGGCAAAGAAACAGAAACTGCACCGATGTGGAGCAATGTAACACAAACTGTTCCGACGATGGAGAAAAGCGACACAAACTGCACCGACTGTTGGACTAAGTGACACAACCTGCACCGACTCTGGGGCAAAGAGACACAAACTGCACCAAGTGTGGGACAAAGTGACTCAACCTGTACCAACTTTGGGCAAAGAGACACAAACTGAACCAATGTGCAGCAAAGTGGCAGAAACTGCACCGACTGTGGATCCAAGCGAAACAAACTTCACCGACTGTTGGACAAACTGACACAAACTGCACTGACTCTGGAGTAAAGCGACACAAACTGCACCGACTTTTGCCAAAGTGACACAAACTGCACCAACTGTTCGACAAAGTGACACAAACTGCACTGACTATGGAGTAAATTGACACAAACTGCACCAACTGTGGGACAAAGTGACATAAATTACACCGAAGCAGAGGAAAGCGACACTAACTGCACCGACTGTTGGACAAAGTGACACAACCTGCACCAACTGTGGGACAAAGCAACACAAAATGCCCCGAATGCTCGACAAAGCGACACAAACTGCACCGACTGTGGAGCAGAGTGACACAAACTGCACCGATTGTGGAGCAAAGCAACACAAACTGTCCCAAATGTTCGACAAAGCGACACAAACTGCACCGACTGTGGGCAAAGAGACACAAACTGCACCAACTGTGGGACAAAGTGACATAAATTGAACTGAAGTGGAGGAAAATGACACAAACTGCACCGACTGTCGGACAAAGTGACACAAACTGCACCAGCTGTGGGACAATGTGACACAAACTGTACCGGCTGTAGGCAAAGTGACACAAACTGCACTGACTGTGCGGCAAAGTGACACAAAATGCAAAGATGTGGAGCAAAGTGACACAAACTGCACCGAAGTGGAGCAAAGCGACACAAATTGCACCGACTGTGGGGCAAAGTGACTCAACCTGCACTGACTGAGGGCAAAGAGACACAAACTGCACCGATTGTGGAGCAAAGTGACACAAACTGCACCGACTGTGGGGCAAAGAGACAGAAACTGCACCGATGTGGAGCAAAGTGACACAAACTGTTCCGACGATGGAGAAAAGCAACACAAACTGCACCGACTGTTGGACTAAGTGATACAACCTGCACTGACACTGGGGCAAAGAGACACAAACTGCACCAACTGTGGGACAAAGTGACTCAACCTGTACCAACTTTGGGCAAAGAGACACAAACTGAACCAATGTGCAGCAAAGTGGCACAAACTGCACCGACTGTGGATCAAAGTGATACAAACTGCACCGACCGTTGGACAACGTGACACAAACTGCACTGACTGTGGAGCAAAGCGACACAAACTGCACCGACTGTGGAGCAAAGCGACACAAACTGCACCGACTGTGGGGCAAAGAATCAGAAACTGCACCGATGTGGAGCAAAGTGACACAAACTCTTCCAACGATGGAGAAAAGCGACACAAACTGCACCGACTGTTGGACTAAGTGATACAACCTGCACAGACTCTGAGGCAAAGAGACACAAACTGCACCAACTGTGGGAAAAAGTGACTCAACCTGTACCGAATGTGGGCAAAGAGACACAAACTGCACCGATGTGGAGCAAAGTGACTCAACCTGTACCGACTGTGGACAAAGAGACACAAACTGCACCGATGTGGAGCAAAGTGGCACAAACTGCACCGAATGTGGAGCCAAGCGAAACAAACTGCCCCGACTGTTCGACAAAGTGACACAAACTGCACCGACTGTGGAGCAAAGAGACACAAACTGCACTGACTGTGGAGCAAAGAGACACAAACTGCACTGACTGTGGGGCAAAGAAACACAAACTGCACCGATGTGGATCAAAGTGACACAGACTACACCAAATGTGGGGCAAAGAGACACAAACTGCACCGACTGTGGGACAAAGTGAAACAAACTGTACCGGCTGTGGGATAAAGTGACACAAACTGTACCGACTGTGGGATAAAGTGACACAAACTGCACTGACTGTGGGACAACGTGACATAAATTGCACTGAAGTGGAGGAAAACGACACAAACTGCACCGACTGTTGGACAAAGTGACACAAACTGCACCAGCTGTGGGTCAATGTGACACAAACTGTACCGACTGTGGGCAAAGAGACACAAACTGCACCGACTGTGGGACAAAGTGACACAAACTGCAAAGATGTGGAGCTTAGTGACACAAACTGCACCGAAGTGGAGCAAAGCGACACAAACTGCACTGACTGTGGAGATAAGTAACAGAAACTGCACCAACTGTGGGACAAAGTGACTCAACCTGTACCGACTGTGGGGCAAAGAGACAGAAACTCCACCGATTTGGAGCAAAGTGACACAAACTGTTCCAACGATGGAGAAAAGTGACGCAAACTGCACTGACTGTTGGACTAAGTGACACAACCTGCACCGACATTGGGGCAAAGAGACACAAACTGCACCAACTGTGGGACACAGTGACTCAACCTGTACCGAGTGTGGACAAAGGGACACAAACTGCACCGATGTGGAGCAAAGTGGCACAAACTGCACCGAATGTGGAGCCAAGCGAAACAAACTGCCCCGACTGTGGGACAAAGTGACACAATCTGCACCGACTGTGGAGCAAAGAGACACAAACTGCACTGACTGTGGAGTAAAGCGACACAAACTGCACTGACTGTTGGACAAAGTGTTACAAACTGCACCATCTTTGGGACAAAGTGATACAAACTGCACTGACTGAGGAGGAAAGCGACACAAACTGCACCGATGTGGAGCAAAGCGATACAAACTGCACCGACTTTTGGACAACGTGACACAAACTGCACTGACTGTGGAGCAAAGCGACACAAACTGCACCGACTGTTGGACAAAGTGATACAAACTGCACCAACTGTGGGACAAAGTGACACAAACTGCACTGACTGTGGAGCAAATTGACACAAACTGCACAGACTGTGGAGCAAAGCGACACAAACTGCACCGACTGTGGGGCAAAGAAACAGAAACTGCACCGATGTGGAGCAATGTGACACAAACTGTTCCGACGATGGAGAAAAGTGAACAAACTGCACCGACTGTTGGACTAAGTGACACAACCTGCACCGACTCTGGGGCAAAGAGACACAAACTGCACCAAGTGTGGGACAAAGTGACTCAACCTGTACCAACTTTGGGCAAAGAGACACAAACTGAACCAATGTGCAGCAAAGTGGCAGAAACTGCACCGACTGTGGATCCAAGCGAAACAAACTTCACCGACTGTTGGACAAAGTGACACAAACTGCACTGACTCTGGAGTAAAGCGACACAAACTGCACCGACTTTTGCCAAAGTGACACAAACTGCACCAACTGTTCGACAAAGTGACACAAACTGCACTGACTATGGAGCAAATTGACACAAACTGCACCGACTGTGGATCAAAACGACACAAACTGCACCAATTGTGGGACAAAGTGACATAAATTGCACCGACTGTGGAGCAAAGCGACAAAAACTGCACCGACTGTTGGACAAAATGACACAAACTGCACCAACTGTGGGACAAAGTGACACAAACTGTACCGACTGTGGGCAAAGAGACACAAACTGCACCAACTGTGGGACAAAGTGACATAAATTACACCGAAGCAGAGGAAAGCGACACAAACTGCACCGACTGTTGGACAAAGTGACACAACCTGCACCAACTGTGGGACAAAGCAACACAAAATGCCCCGAATGCTCGACAAAGCGACACAAACTGCACCGACTGTGGAGCAAAGTGACACAAACTGCACCGATTGTGGTGCAAAGCAACACAAACTGTCCCGAATGTTCGACAAAGCGACACAAACTGCACCGACTGTGGGCAAAGAGACACAAACTGCACCAACTGTGGGACAAAGTGACATAAATTGCACTGAAGTGGAGGAAAATGACACAAACTGCACCGACTGTTGGACAAAGTGACACAAACTGCACCAGCTGTGGGACAATGTGACACAAACTGTACCGGCTGTGGGCAAAGTGACACAAACTGCACCGACTGTGCGGCAAAGTGACACAAAATGCAAAGATGTGGAGCAAAGTGACACAAACTGCACCGAAGTGGAGCAAAGCGACACAAACTGCACCGACTGTGGGGCAAAGTGACTCAACCTGCACTGACTGAGGGCAAAGAGACACAAACTGCACCGATTGTGGAGCAAAGTGACACAAACTGCACCGACTGTGGGGCAAAGAGACAGAAACTGCACCGATGTGGAGCAAAGCGACACAAACTGCACCGACTGTTGGACAAAGTGTTACAAACTGCACCATCTTTGGGACAAAGTGACACAAACTGCACTGACTGAGGAGGAAAGCGACACAAACTGCACCGAATGTTGAACAACGTGACACAAACTGCACTGACTGTGGGGCAAAGGGAAACAAACTGCACCGATGTGGAGCAAAGTGACACAAACTACACCAACTGTGGGGCAAAGATACACAAACTGCACTGACTGTGGGGCAAAGTGCCACAAACTTCACCGACTGTGGAGAAAAGCGAAACAAACTGCACCGACTGTTCGACAAAGTGACAAAAACTCCACCGACTGTGGGGCAAAGTGCCTAAACCGGTGCCGACTGTGAACAAAGAGACACAAACTGCACCGATTGTGGAGCAAAGTAGCACAAACTGCACCGACTGTGGAGCCAAGCGAAACAAACTGCCCCGACTGTTCGACAAAGTGAGACAAACTGCACCGACTGTGGAGCATAGAGTCACAAACTGCACTGACTGTGGAGCAAAGCGATACAAACTGCACCGACTGTTGGACAACATGACACAAACTGCGCTGACTGTGGAGCAAAGCGACACAAACTGCACCGACTGTTGGACAAAGTGACACAAACTGCACTGACTGTGGAGAAAAGTGACACAAACTGAAACCGACTGTTGGACAAAGTTATACAAACTGCACCAACTGTGGGACAACGTGACATAAACTGCACTGACTGTGGAGCAAATTGACACAAACTGCACCGACTGTGGATCAAAGCGACACAAACTGCACCAATTGTGGGGCAAAGTGACATAAATTGCACCGACTGTGGAGCAAAGCGACAAAAACTGCACCGACTGTTGGACAAAATGACACAAACTGCACCAACTGTGGGACAAAGTGACACAAACTGTACCGACTGTGGGCAAAGAGACACAAACTGCACCAACTGTGGGACAAAGTGACATAAATTACACCGAAGCAGAGGAAAGCGACACTAACTGCACCGACTGTTGGACAAAGTGACACAACCTGCACCAACTGTGGGACAAAGCAACACAAAATGCCCCGAATGCTCGACAAAGCGACACAAACTGCACCGACTGTGGAGCAAAGTGACACAAACTGCACCGATTGTGGAGCAAAGCAACACAAACTGTCCCAAATGTTCGACAAAGCGACACAAACTGCACCGACTGTGGGCAAAGAGACACAAACTGCACCAACTGTGGGACAAAGTGACATAAATTGAACTGAAGTGGAGGAAAATGACACAAACTGCACCGACTGTCGGACAAAGTGACACAAACTGCACCAGCTGTGGGACAATGTGACACAAACTGTACCGGCTGTAGGCAAAGTGACACAAACTGCACCGACTGTGCGGCAAAGTGACACAAAATGCAAAGATGTGGAGCAAAGTGACACAAACTGCACCGAAGTGGAGCAAAGCGACACAAATTGCACCGACTGTGGGGCAAAGTGACTCAACCTGCACTGACTGAGGGCAAAGAGACACAAACTGCACCGATTGTGGAGCAAAGTGACACAAACTGCACCGACTGTGGGGCAAAGAGACAGAAACTGCACCGATGTGGAGCAAAGTGACACAAACTGTTCCGACGATGGAGAAAAGCAACACAAACTGCACCGACTGTTGGACTAAGTGATACAACCTGCACTGACACTGGGGCAAAGAGACACAAACTGCACCAACTGTGGGACAAAGTGACTCAACCTGTACCAACTTTGGGCAAAGAGACACAAACTGCACCGATGTGGAGCAAAGTGACTCAACCTGTACCGACTGTGGACAAAGAGACACAAACTGCACCGATGTGGAGCAAAGTGGCACAAACTGCACCGAATGTGGAGCCAAGCGAAACAAACTGCCCCGACTGTTCGACAAAGTGACACAAACTGCACCGACCGTGGAGCAAAGAGACACAAACTGCACTGACTGTGGAGCAAAGAGACACAAACTGCACTGACTGTGGGGCAAAGAAACACAAACTGCACCGATGTGGATCAAAGTGACACAGACTACACCAAATGTGGGGCAAAGAGACACAAACTGCACCGACTGTGGGACAAAGTGAAACAAACTGTAACGGCTGTGGGATAAAGTGACACAAACTGTACCGACTGTGGGATAAAGTGACACAAACTGCACTGACTGTGGGACAACGTGACATAAATTGCACTGAAGTGGAGGAAAACGACACAAACTGCACCGACTGTTGGACAAAGTGACACACACTGCACCAGCTGTGGGTCAATGTGACACAAACTGTACCGACTGTGGGCAAAGAGACACAAACTGCACCGACTGTGGGACAAAGTGACACAAACTGCAAAGATGTGGAGCTTAGTGACACAAACTGCACCGAAGTGGAGCAAAGCGACACAAACTGCACTGACTGTGGAGATAAGTAACAGAAACTGCACCAACTGTGGGACAAAGTGACTCAACCTGTACCGACTGTGGGGCAAAGAGACAGAAACTCCACCGATTTGGAGCAAAGTGACACAAACTGTTCCAACGATGGAGAAAAGTGACGCAAACTGCACTGACTGTTGGACTAAGTGACACAACCTGCACCGACATTGGGGCAAAGAGACACAAACTGCACCAACTGTGGGACACAGTGACTCAACCTGTACCGAGTGTGGACAAAGGGACACAAACTGCACCGATGTGGAGCAAAGTGGCACAAACTGCACCGAATGTGGAGCCAAGCGAAACAAACTGCCCCGACTGTGGGACAAAGTGACACAATCTGCACCGACTGTGGAGCAAAGAGACACAAACTGCACTGACTGTGGAGTAAAGCGACACAAACTGCACTGACTGTTGGACAAAGTGTTACAAACTGCACCATCTTTGGGACAAAGTGATACAAACTGCACTGACTGAGGAGGAAAGCGACACAAACTGCACCGATGTGGAGCAAAGCGATACAAACTGCACCGACTTTTGGACAACGTGACACAAACTGCACTGACTGTGGAGCAAAGCGACACAAACTGCACCGACTGTTGGACAAAGTGATACAAACTGCACTGACTGTGGAGCAAATTGACACAAACTGCACAGACTGTGGAGCAAAGCGACACAAACTGCACCGACTGTGGGGCAAAGAAACAGAAACTGCACCGATGTGGAGCAATGTGACACAAACTGTTCCGACGATGGAGAAAAGTGAACAAACTGCACCGACTGTTGGACTAAGTGACACAACCTGCACCGACTCTGGGGCAAAGAGACACAAACTGCACCAAGTGTGGGACAAAGTGACTCAACCTGTACCAACTTTGGGCAAAGAGACACAAACTGAACCAATGTGCAGCAAAGTGGCAGAAACTGCACCGACTGTGGATCCAAGCGAAACAAACTTCACCGACTGTTGGACAAAGTGACACAAACTGCACTGACTCTGGAGTAAAGCGACACAAACTGCACCGACTTTTGCCAAAGTGACACAAACTGCACCAACTGTTCGACAAAGTGACACAAACTGCACTGACTATGGAGCAAATTGACACAAACTGCACCGACTGTGGATCAAAACGACACAAACTGCACCAATTGTGGGACAAAGTGACATAAATTGCACCGACTGTGGAGCAAAGCGACAAAAACTGCACCGACTGTTGGACAAAATGACACAAACTGCACCAACTGTGGGACAAAGTGACACAAACTGTACCGACTGTGGGCAAAGAGACACAAACTGCACCAACTGTGGGACAAAGTGACATAAATTACACCGAAGCAGAGGAAAGCGACACAAACTGCACCGACTGTTGGACAAAGTGACACAACCTGCACCAACTGTGGGACAAAGCAACACAAAATGCCCCGAATGCTCGACAAAGCGACACAAACTGCACCGACTGTGGAGCAAAGTGACACAAACTGCACCGATTGTGGTGCAAAGCAACACAAACTGTCCCGAATGTTCGACAAAGCGACACAAACTGCACCGACTGTGGGCAAAGAGACACAAACTGCACCAACTGTGGGACAAAGTGACATAAATTGCACTGAAGTGGAGGAAAATGACACAAACTGCACCGACTGTTGGACAAAGTGACACAAACTGCACCAGCTGTGGGACAATGTGACACAAACTGTACCGGCTGTGGGCAAAGTGACACAAACTGCACCGACTGTGGGACAAAGTGAAACAAACTGTACCGGCTGTGGGATAAAGTGACACAAACTGTACCGACTGTGGGATAAAGTGACACAAACTGCACTGACTGTGGGACAACGTGACATAAATTGCACTGAAGTGGAGGAAAACGACACAAACTGCACCGACTGTTGGACAAAGTGACACAAACTGCACCAGCTGTGGGTCAATGTGACACAAACTGTACCGACTGTGGGCAAAGAGACACAAACTGCACTGACTGTGGGACAAAGTGACACAAACTGCAAAGATGTGGAGCTTAGTGACACAAACTGCACCGAAGTGGAGCAAAGCGACACAAACTGCACTGACTGTGGAGATAAGTAACAGAAATTGCACCAACTGTGGGACAAAGTGACTCAACCTGTACCGACTGTGGGGCAAAGAGACAGAAACTCCACCGATTTGGAGCAAAGTGACACAAACTGTTCCAACGATGGAGAAAAGTGACGCAAACTGCACTGACTGTTGGACTAAGTGACACAACCTGCACCGACATTGGGGCAAAGAGACACAAACTGCACCAACTGTGGGACACAGTGACTCAACCTGTACCGAGTGTGGACAAAGGGACACAAACTGCACCGATGTGGAGCAAAGTGGCACAAACTGCACCGAATGTGGAGCCAAGCGAAACAAACTGCCCCGACTGTGGGACAAAGTGACACAATCTGCACCGACTGTGGAGCAAAGAGACACAAACTGCACTGACTGTGGAGTAAAGCGACACAAACTGCACTGACTGTTGGACAAAGTGTTACAAACTGCACCATCTTTGGGACAAAGTGATACAAACTGCACTGACTGAGGAGGAAAGCGACACAAACTGCACCGATGTGGAGCAAAGCGATACAAACTGCACCGACTTTTGGACAACGTGACACAAACTGCACTGACTGTGGAGCAAAGCGACACAAACTGCACCGACTGTTGGACAAAGTGACACAATCTGCACCGACTGTGGAGCAAAGAGACACAAACTGCACTGACTGTGGAGTAAAGCGACACAAACTGCACTGACTGTTGGACAAAGTGTTACAAACTGCACCATCTTTGGGACAAAGTGATACAAACTGCACTGACTGAGGAGGAAAGCGACACAAACTGCACCGATGTGGAGCAAAGCGATACAAACTGCACCGACTTTTGGACAACGTGACACAAACTGCACAGACTGTGGAGCAAAGCGACACAAACTGCACCGACTGTGGGGCAAAGAAACAGAAACTGCACCGATGTGGAGCAATGTGACACAAACTGTTCCGACGATGGAGAAAAGTGAACAAACTGCACCGACTGTTGGACTAAGTGACACAACCTGCACCGACTCTGGGGCAAAGAGACACAAACTGCACCAAGTGTGGGACAAAGTGACTCAACCTGTACCAACTTTGGGCAAAGAGACACAAACTGAACCAATGTGCAGCAAAGTGGCAGAAACTGCACCGACTGTGGATCCAAGCGAAACAAACTTCACCGACTGTTGGACAAAGTGACACAAACTGCACTGACTCTGGAGTAAAGCGACACAAACTGCACCGACTTTTGCCAAAGTGACACAAACTGCACCAACTGTTCGACAAAGTGACACAAACTGCACTGACTATGGAGCAAATTGACACAAACTGCACCGACTGTGGATCAAAACGACACAAACTGCACCAATTGTGGGACAAAGTGACATAAATTGCACCGACTGTGGAGCAAAGCGACAAAAACTGCACCGACTGTTGGACAAAATGACACAAACTGCACCAACTGTGGGACAAAGTGACACAAACTGTACCGACTGTGGGCAAAGAGACACAAACTGCACCAACTGTGGGACAAAGTGACATAAATTACACCGAAGCAGAGGAAAGCGACACAAACTGCACCGACTGTTGGACAAAGTGACACAACCTGCACCAACTGTGGGACAAAGCAACACAAAATGCCCCGAATGCTCGACAAAGCGACACAAACTGCACCGACTGTGGAGCAAAGTGACACAAACTGCACCGATTGTGGTGCAAAGCAACACAAACTGTCCCGAATGTTCGACAAAGCGACACAAACTGCACCGACTGTGGGCAAAGAGACACAAACTGCACCAACTGTGGGACAAAGTGACATAAATTGCACTGAAGTGGAGGAAAATGACACAAACTGCACCGACTGTTGGACAAAGTGACACAAACTGCACCAGCTGTGGGACAATGTGACACAAACTGTACCGGCTGTGGGCAAAGTGACACAAACTGCACCGACTGTGCGGCAAAGTGACACAAAATGCAAAGATGTGGAGCAAAGTGACACAAACTGCACCGAAGTGGAGCAAAGCGACACAAACTGCACCGACTGTGGGGCAAAGTGACTCAACCTGCACTGACTGAGGGCAAAGAGACACAAACTGCACCGATTGTGGAGCAAAGTGACACAAACTGCACCGACTGTGGGGCAAAGAGACAGAAACTGCACCGATGTGGAGCAAAGCGACACAAACTGCACCGACTGTTGGACAAAGTGTTACAAACTGCACCATCTTTGGGACAAAGTGACACAAACTGCACTGACTGAGGAGGAAAGCGACACAAACTGCACCGAATGTTGAACAACGTGACACAAACTGCACTGACTGTGGGGCAAAGGGAAACAAACTGCACCGATGTGGAGCAAAGTGACACAAACTACACCAACTGTGGGGCAAAGTTACACAAACTGCACTGACAGTGGGGCAAAGTGCCACAAACTTCACCGACTGTGGAGAAAAGCGAAACAAACTGCACCGACTGTTCGACAAAGTGACAAAAACTCCACCGACTGTGGGGCAAAGTGCCTAAACCGGTGCCGACTGTGAACAAAGAGACACAAACTGCACCGATTGTGGAGCAAAGTAGCACAAACTGCACCGACTGTGGAGCCAAGCGAAACAAACTGCCCCGACTGTTCGACAAAGTGAGACAAACTGCACCGACTGTGGAGCATAGAGTCACAAACTGCACTGACTGTGGAGCAAAGCGATACAAACTGCACCGACTGTTGGACAACATGACACAAACTGCGCTGACTGTGGAGCAAAGCGACACAAACTGCACCGACTGTTGGACAAAGTGATGCAAACTGCACCAACTGTGGGACAAAGTGACACAAACTGCACTGACTGAGGAGCAAATTGACACAAACTGCACCGACTGTGGAGCAAAGCGGCACAAACTGCACCGACTGTGGGGCAAAGAAACAGAAACTGCACCGATGTGGAGCAATGTGACACAAACTGTTCCGACGATGGAGAAAAGCGACACAAACTGCACCGACTGTTGGACTAAGTGATACAACCTGCACCGACTCTGGGGCAAAGAGACACAAACTGTACCAACTGTGGGACAAAGTGGCTCAACCTGTACCGAATGTGGAGCCAAGCGAAATAAACTTCACCGACTGTTGGACAAAGTGACACAAACTGCACTGACTGTGGAGTAAGGCGACACAAACTGCACCAACTGTTGGACAAAGTGACACAAACTGCACCAACTGTGGGACAAAGTGACACAAACTGTACCGACTGTAGGCAAAGAGACACAAACTACACCGACTCTGGGGCAAAGAGACACAAACTGCACCAACTGTGGAGCAAAGAGACACAAATTGAACCGACTGTGGAGCAATGTGACACAAACTGCATTGACTGCGGGGCAAAGAAACACAAACTGCACCGATGTGGAGCAAAGTGACACAAACTACACCGACTGTGTGGCAAAGGGACACAAACTAAACCGACTGTTGGACAAAGTTACACAAACTGCAACAACTGTGGGACAATATGATACAAACTGTACCGACTGTGGGCAAAGAGACATAAACTGCACCGACTGTAGGACTAAGTGACACAACCTGCACCGACTCTGGGGCAAAGAGACACAAACTGCACCAACTTTGGGACAAAGTGACTCAACCTATACCATCTGTGGGCAAAGAGACACAAACTGCACCGATGAGGAGCAAAGTGGCACAAACTGCACCCACTGTGGGGCAACATGACTCAACCTGTACCGACTTTGGGCAAAGAGACACAAACTGCACCAATGTGCAGCAAAGTGGCACAAACTGCACCGACTGTGGAGCCAAGCGAAACAAACTGCCCCGACTGTTCGACAAAGTGAGACAAACTACATCAACTATGGAGCAAAGAGACACAAACTGCACTGACTGTGGAGCAAAGTTACACAAACTGCATCGACTGTTGGACAAAGTGACACAAACTGCACTGACTGTGGAGAAAAGTGATACAAACTGCACCGACATTTGGACAAAGTGATACAAACTGCACCAACTGTGGGACAAAGTGACACAAACTGCACTGACTGTGGAGCAAATTGACACAAACTGCACCGACTGTGGATCAAAGCGACACAAAATGCACCAATTGTGGCACAAAGTGACATAAATTGCACCGACTGTGGAGCATAGCGACAAAAACTGCATCGACTGTTGGACAAAATGACACAAACTGCACCAACTGTGGGACAAAGTGACACAAACTATACCGACTGTGGGCAAAGAGATACAAACTGCACCGATGTGGAGCAAAGTGACATAAATTACACCGAAGCAGAGGAAAGTGACACAAACTGCACCGACTGTTGGACAAAGTGACACAAACTGCACCAACTGTGGGACAAAATGACACAAAATGCAAAGATGTGGAGCATAGTGACACAAACTGCACCGAAGTGGAGCAAAGCGACACAAACTGCACTGACTGTGGAGAAAAGTGGCAGAAACTGCACCAAATGTGGGACAAAGTGACTCAACCTGTACCGACTGTGGGCATAGTGACACAAACTGCACCGAAGTGGAGCAAAGCGACACAAACTGCACCGACTGTTGGACAAAGTGACACAAACTGCACTGACTGTGGAGAAAAGTGACACAAACTGAAACCGACTGTTGGACAAAGTTATACAAACTGCACCAACTGTGGGACAACGTGACATAAACTGCACTGACTGTGGAGCAAATTGACACAAACTGCACCGACTGTGGATCAAAGTGACACAAACTGCACCAATTGTGGGGCAAAGTGACATAAATTGCACCGACTGTGGAGCAAAGCGACAAAAACTGCACCGACTGTTGGACAAAATGACACAAACTGCACCAACTGTGGGACAAAGTGACACAAACTGTACCGACTGTGGGCAAAGAGACACAAACTGCACCAACTGTGGGACAAAGTGACATAAATTACACCGAAGCAGAGGAAAGTGACACAAACTGCACTGACTGTTGGACAAAGTGACACAAACTGCACCAACTGTGGGACAAAGTGACTCAAACTGTACCGACTGTGGGCAAAGAGACACAAACTGCACCGCCTGTGGGACAAAGTGACACAATATGCCATGATGTGGAGCAAAGTGAGACAAACTGCACCAACTGGGGAGCAATGCGACACAAACTGGACCGAAGTGGAGCAAAGCGACACAAACTGCACCGACTGTGGAGAAAAGTGGCAGAAACTGCACCAACTAAGGGACAAAGTGACTCAACCTGTACCGACTGAGGGCAAAGAGACACAAACTGCACCGATGTGGAGCAAAGCAACACAAACTGCACCGATTGTGGAGCAAAGCAACACAAATTGCCCCGAATGTTCGACAAAGTGACACAAACTGCACCGACTGTGGAGCAAAGAGACACAAACTGCACCGAATGTTCGACAAAGGACACAAACTACACCGACTCTGGGGCAAAGGGACACAAACTGCACAAACTGTGGAGCAATGCGACACAAACTGCACCGACTGTTGGACAAAGTGACACAAACTCCACTGACTGTGGGGCAAAGTGACATAAACTGCACCGATGTGGAGCAAAGTGACACAAAGTGTTTCCACTGTGGAGAATAGCGACATAAACTGCACCGAATGTTGGACTAAGTGACACAAACTGCACCGACTGTGGGACAAAGAAACACAAAATGCACCGACTGTGGAGCAAAATTACACAAACTGCACCGAAGTGGAGCAAAGCGACACAAACTGCACCAACTGTGGAGAAAAGTGACAGAAACTGCACCAACTATGGGACAAAGTGACTCAACCTGTACCGACTGTGGGCAAAGAGACACAAACTGCACCGATTGTGGAGCAAAGCAACACAAACTGCCCCGAATGTTTGACAAAGCGACACAAACTGCACCGACTGTGGAGCAAAGCGAAACAAACTGCACTGAACGTTCGACAAAGCGACACAAACTACACCGACTCTGGGGCAAAGAGACACAAACTGCACCAACTGTGGAGCAATGCGACACAAACTGCACTGACTGGTGGACAAAGTGACACAAACTGCACTGACTGTGGGGCAAAGAGACACAAACTGCACCGATGTGGAGCAACGTGACACAGACTACACCGAATGTGGGGGAAAGAGATACAAACTGCACTAACTGTGGGACAAAGTGACACAAACTCCACTGACTGTGGGGCAAAGAGACATAAACTGCACCGATGTGGAGCAAAGTGACACAAACTATACCGACTGTAGGCAAAGAGACACAAACTACACAGACTCTGGAATAAAGAGACACAAACTGCACCAACTGTGGAGCAAAGAGACACAAACTGAACCGACTGTGGAGCAATGTGACACAAACTGCACTGACTCGGGGCAAAGAAACACAAACTGCACCGATGTGGAGCAAAGAGACACAGACTACACCGAATGTGGTGCAAAGAGATACAAACTGCACCGACTGTGGGACACAGTGACACAAACTGTACCGACTGTGGGACAAAGTGACACAAACTGCACTGATTGTGGGGCAAAGGGACACAAACTGCACCGATCTGGAGCAGAAAGACACAAACTACACCGACTGTGTGGCAAAGAGACACAAACTAAACCGACGGTTGGACAAAGTGACACAAACTGCACCAACTGTGGGACAATATGATACAAACTGTACCAACTGTGGGCAAAGAGACATAAACTGCACCGACTGTTGGACAAAGTGACACAAACTGCACCAGCTGTGGGTCAATGTGACACAAACTGTACCGACTGTGGGCAAAGAGATACAAACTGCACCGACTGTGGGACAAAGTGACACAAAATGCAAAGATGTGGAGCTTAGTGACACAAACTGCACCGAAGTGGAGCAAAGCGACACAAACTGCACTGACTGTGGAGAAAAGAAACAGAAACTGCACCAACTGTGGGACAAAGTGACTCAACCTGTACCGACTGTGGGCAAAGAGACACAAACTGCACCGACTGTGGGATAAAGTAACACAAACTGCACTGACTGTGGGGCAAAGAGACAGAAACTCCACCAATTTGGAGCAAAGTGACACAAACTGTTCCAACGATGGAGAAAAGCGACACAAACTGCACCGACTGTTGGACTAAGTGATACAACCTGCACTGACACTGGGGCAAAGAGACACAAACTGCACCAACTGTGGGACAAAGTGACTCAACCTGTACCAACTTTGGGCAAAGAGACACAAACTGAACCAATGTGCAGCAAAGTGGCACAAACTGCACCGACTGTGGATCAAAGTGATACAAACTGCACCGACCGTTGGACAACGTGACACAAACTGCACTGACTGTGGAGCAAAGCGACACAAACTGCACCGACTGTGGAGAAAAGCGACACAAACTGCACCGACTGTGGGGCAAAGAATCAGAAACTGCACCGATGTGGAGCAAAGTGACACAAACTCTTCCAACGATGGAGAAAAGCGACACAAACTGCACCGACTGTTGGACTAAGTGATACAACCTGCACAGACTCTGAGGCAAAGAGACACAAACTGCACCAACTGTGGGACAAAGTGACTCAACCTGTACCGAATGTGGGCAAAGAGACACAAACTGCACCGATGTGGAGCAAAGTGACTCAACCTGTACCGACTGTGGACAAAGAGACACAAACTGCACCGATGTGGAGCAAAGTGGCACAAACTGCACCGAATGTGGAGCCAAGCGAAACAAACTGCCCCGACTGTTCGACAAAGTGACACAAACTGCACCGACTGTGGAGCAAAGAGACACAAACTGCACTGACTGTGGAGCAAAGAGACACAAACTGCACTGACTGTGGGGCAAAGAAACACAAACTGCACCGATGTGGATCAAAGTGACACAGACTACACCAAATGTGGGGCAAAGAGACACAAACTGCACCGACTGTGGGACAAAGTGAAACAAACTGTACCGGCTGTGGGATAAAGTGACACAAACTGTACCGACTGTGGGATAAAGTGACACAAACTGCACTGACTGTGGGACAACGTGACATAAATTGCACTGAAGTGGAGGAAAACGACACAAACTGCACCGACTGTTGGACAAAGTGACACAAACTGCACCAGCTGTGGGTCAATGTGACACAAACTGTACCGACTGTGGGCAAAGAGACACAAACTGCACTGACTGTGGGACAAAGTGACACAAACTGCAAAGATGTGGAGCTTAGTGACACAAACTGCACCGAAGTGGAGCAAAGCGACACAAACTGCACTGACTGTGGAGATAAGTAACAGAAATTGCACCAACTGTGGGACAAAGTGACTCAACCTGTACCGACTGTGGGCAAAGAGACACAAACTAAACCGACTGTTGGACAAAGTGACACAAACTGCACCAACTGTGGGACAACATGATACAAACTGTACCGACTGTGGGCAAAGAGACATAAACTGCACCGACTGTTGGACTAAGTGACACAACCTGCACCGACTCTGGGGCAAAGAGACACAAACTGCACCAACTTTGGGACAAAGTGACTCAACCTGTACCATCTGTGGGCAAAGAGACATAAACTGCACCGATGTGGAGCAGAGTGGCACAAACTGCACCGACTGTGGGGCAACATGACTCAACCTGTACCGACTTTGGGCAAAGAGACACAAACTGCACCAATGTGCAGCAAAGTGGCACAAACTGCACCGACTGTGGAGCCAAGCGAAACAAACTGCCCCGACTGTTCGACAAAGTGAGACAAACTACACCGACTATGGAGCAAAGAGACACAAACTGCACTGACTGTGGAGCAAAGTGACACAAACTGCACCGGCTGTTGGACAAAGTGACACAAACTGCACTGACTGTGGAGAAAAGTGACACAAACTGCACCGACTGTTGGACAAAGTGATACAAACTGCACCAACTGTGGGACAAAGTGACACAAACTGCACTGACTGTGGAGCAAATTGACACAAACTGCACAGACTGTGGAGCAAAGCGACACAAACTGCACCGACTGTGGGGCAAAGAAACAGAAACTGCACCGATGTGGAGCAATGTGACACAAACTGTTCCGACGATGGAGAAAAGTGAACAAACTGCACCGACTGTTGGACTAAGTGACACAACCTGCACCGACTCTGGGGCAAAGAGACACAAACTGCACCAAGTGTGGGACAAAGTGACTCAACCTGTACCAACTTTGGGCAAAGAGACACAAACTGAACCAATGTGCAGCAAAGTGGCAGAAACTGCACCGACTGTGGATCCAAGCGAAACAAACTTCACCGACTGTTGGACAAAGTGACACAAACTGCACTGACTCTGGAGTAAAGCGACACAAACTGCACCGACTTTTGCCAAAGTGACACAAACTGCACCAACTGTTCGACAAAGTGACACAAACTGCACTGACTATGGAGCAAATTGACACAAACTGCACCGACTGTGGATCAAAACGACACAAACTGCACCAATTGTGGGACAAAGTGACATAAATTGCACCGACTGTGGAGCAAAGCGACAAAAACTGCACCGACTGTTGGACAAAATGACACAAACTGCACCAACTGTGGGACAAAGTGACACAAACTGTACCGACTGTGGGCAAAGAGACACAAACTGCACCAACTGTGGGACAAAGTGACATAAATTACACCGAAGCAGAGGAAAGCGACACAAACTGCACCGACTGTTGGACAAAGTGACACAACCTGCACCAACTGTGGGACAAAGCAACACAAAATGCCCCGAATGCTCGACAAAGCGACACAAACTGCACCGACTGTGGAGCAAAGTGACACAAACTGCACCGATTGTGGTGCAAAGCAACACAAACTGTCCCGAATGTTCGACAAAGCGACACAAACTGCACCGACTGTGGGCAAAGAGACACAAACTGCACCAACTGTGGGACAAAGTGACATAAATTGCACTGAAGTGGAGGAAAATGACACAAACTGCACCGACTGTTGGACAAAGTGACACAAACTGCACCAGCTGTGGGACAATGTGACACAAACTGTACCGGCTGTGGGCAAAGTGACACAAACTGCACCGACTGTGCGGCAAAGTGACACAAAATGCAAAGATGTGGAGCAAAGTGACACAAACTGCACCGAAGTGGAGCAAAGCGACACAAACTGCACCGACTGTGGGGCAAAGTGACTCAACCTGCACTGACTGAGGGCAAAGAGACACAAACTGCACCGATTGTGGAGCAAAGTGACACAAACTGCACCGACTGTGGGGCAAAGAGACAGAAACTGCACCGATGTGGAGCAAAGCGACACAAACTGCACCGACTGTTGGACAAAGTGTTACAAACTGCACCATCTTTGGGACAAAGTGACACAAACTGCACTGACTGAGGAGGAAAGCGACACAAACTGCACCGAATGTTGAACAACGTGACACAAACTGCACTGACTGTGGGGCAAAGGGAAACAAACTGCACCGATGTGGAGCAAAGTGACACAAACTACACCAACTGTGGGGCAAAGTTACACAAACTGCACTGACTGTGGGGCAAAGTGCCACAAACTTCACCGACTGTGGAGAAAAGCGAAACAAACTGCACCGACTGTTCGACAAAGTGACAAAAACTCCACCGACTGTGGGGCAAAGTGCCTAAACCGGTGCCGACTGTGAACAAAGAGACACAAACTGCACCGATTGTGGAGCAAAGTAGCACAAACTGCACCGACTGTGGAGCCAAGCGAAACAAACTGCCCCGACTGTTCGACAAAGTGAGACAAACTGCACCGACTGTGGAGCATAGAGTCACAAACTGCACTGACTGTGGAGCAAAGCGATACAAACTGCACCGACTGTTGGACAACGTGACACAAACTGCGCTGACTGTGGAGCAAAGCGACACAAACTGCACCGACTGTTGGACAAAGTGATACAAACTGCACCAACTGTGGGACAAAGTGACACAAACTGCACTGACTGAGGAGCAAATTGACACAAACTGCACCGACTGTGGAGCAAAGCGGCACAAACTGCACCGACTGTGGGGCAAAGAAACAGAAACTGCACCGATGTGGAGCAATGTGACACAAACTGTTCCGACGATGGAGAAAAGCGACACAAACTGCACCGACTGTTGGACTAAGTGATACAACCTGCACCGACTCTGGGGCAAAGAGACACAAACTGTACCAACTGTGGGACAAAGTGGCTCAACCTGTACCGAATGTGGAGCCAAGCGAAACAAACTTCACCGACTGTTGGACAAAGTGACACAAACTGCACTGACTGTGGAGTAAGGCGACACAAACTGCACCAACTGTTGGACAAAGTGACACAAACTGCACCAACTGTGGGACAAAGTGACACAAACTGTACCGACTGTAGGCAAAGAGACACAAACTACACCGACTCTGGGGCAAAGAGACACAAACTGCACCAACTGTGGAGCAAAGAGACACAAATTGAACCGACTGTGGAGCAATGTGACACAAACTGCATTGACTGCGGGGCAAAGAAACACAAACTGCACCGATGTGGAGCAAAGTGACACAAACTACACCGACTGTGTGGCAAAGGGACACAAACTAAACCGACTGTTGGACAAAGTTACACAAACTGCAACAACTGTGGGACAATATGATACAAACTGTACCGACTGTGGGCAAAGAGACATAAACTGCACCGACTGTAGGACTAAGTGACACAACCTGCACCGACTCTGGGGCAAAGAGACACAAACTGCACCAACTTTGGGACAAAGTGACTCAACCTATACCATCTGTGGGCAAAGAGACACAAACTGCACCGATGAGGAGCAAAGTGGCACAAACTGCACCCACTGTGGGGCAACATGACTCAACCTGTACCGACTTTGGGCAAAGAGACACAAACTGCACCAATGTGCAGCAAAGTGGCACAAACTGCACCGACTGTGGAGCCAAGCGAAACAAACTGCCCCGACTGTTCGACAAAGTGAGACAAACTACATCAACTATGGAGCAAAGAGACACAAACTGCACTGACTGTGGAGCAAAGTTACACAAACTGCATCGACTGTTGGACAAAGTGACACAAACTGCACTGACTGTGGAGAAAAGTGATACAAACTGCACCGACATTTGGACAAAGTGATACAAACTGCACCAACTGTGGGACAAAGTGACACAAACTGCACTGACTGTGGAGCAAATTGACACAAACTGCACCGACTGTGGATCAAAGCGACACAAAATGCACCAATTGTGGCACAAAGTGACATAAATTGCACTGACTGTGGAGCATAGCGACAAAAACTGCATCGACTGTTGGACAAAATGACACAAACTGCACCAACTGTGGGACAAAGTGACACAAACTATACCGACTGTGGGCAAAGAGATAAAAACTGCACCGATGTGGAGCAAAGTGACATAAATTACACCGAAGCAGAGGAAAGCGACACAAACTGCACCGACTGTTGGACAAAGTGACACAAACTGCACCAACTGTGGGACAAAATGACACAAAATGCAAAGATGTGGAGCATAGTGACACAAACTGCACCGAAGTGGAGCAAAGCAACACAAACTGCACTGACTGTGGAGAAAAGTGGCAGAAACTGCACCAAATGTGGGACAAAGTGACTCAACCTGTACCGACTGTGGGCATAGTGACACAAACTGCACTGCAGTGGAGCAAAGCGACACAAACTGCACCGACTGTTGGACAAAGTGACACAAACTGCACTGACTGTGGAGAAAAGTGACACAAACTGAAACCGACTGTTGGACAAAGTTATACAAACTGCACCAACTGTGGGACAACGTGACATAAACTGCACTGACTGTGGAGCAAATTGACACAAACTGCACCGACTGTGGATCAAAGTGACACAAACTGCACCAATTGTGGGGCAAAGTGACATAAATTGCACCGACTGTGGAGCAAAGCGACAAAAACTGCACCGACTGTTGGACAAAATGACACAAACTGCACCAACTGTGGGACAAAGTGACACAAACTGTACCGACTGTGGGCAAAGAGACACAAACTGCACCAACTGTGGGACAAAGTGACATAAATTACACCGAAGCAGAGGAAAATGACACAAACTGCACCGACTGTTGGACAAAGTGACACAAACTGCACCAGCTGTGGGACAATGTGACACAAACTGTACCGGCTGTGGGCAAAGTGACACAAACTGCACCGACTGTGCGGCAAAGTGACACAAAATGCAAAGATGTGGAGCAAAGTGACACAAACTGCACCGAAGTGGAGCAAAGCGACACAAACTGCACCGACTGTGGGGCAAAGTGACTCAACCTGCACTGACTGAGGGCAAAGAGACACAAACTGCACCGATTGTGGAGCAAAGTGACACAAACTGCACCGACTGTGGGGCAAAGAGACAGAAACTGCACCGATGTGGAGCAAAGCGACACAAACTGCACCGACTGTTGGACAAAGTGTTACAAACTGCACCATCTTTGGGACAAAGTGACACAAACTGCACTGACTGAGGAGGAAAGCGACACAAACTGCACCGAATGTTGAACAACGTGACACAAACTGCACTGACTGTGGGGCAAAGGGAAACAAACTGCACCGATGTGGAGCAAAGTGACACAAACTACACCAACTGTGGGGCAAAGATACACAAACTGCACTGACTGTGGGGCAAAGTGCCACAAACTTCACCGACTGTGGAGAAAAGCGAAACAAACTGCACCGACTGTTCGACAAAGTGACAAAAACTCCACCGACTGTGGGGCAAAGTGCCTAAACCGGTGCCGACTGTGAACAAAGAGACACAAACTGCACCGATTGTGGAGCAAAGTAGCACAAACTGCACCGACTGTGGAGCCAAGCGAAACAAACTGCCCCGACTGTTCGACAAAGTGAGACAAACTGCACCGACTGTGGAGCATAGAGTCACAAACTGCACTGACTGTGGAGCAAAGCGATACAAACTGCACCGACTGTTGGACAACGTGACACAAACTGCGCTGACTGTGGAGCAAAGTGACATAAACTGCTCCAACTGTGGGACAAAGTGACACAAAATGCAAAGATGTGGAGCATAGTGACACAAACTGCGCCGATGTGGAGCAAAGCGACACAAACTGCACTGACTGTGGAGAAAAGTGACAGAAACTGCACCAACTGTGGGAAAAAGTGACTCAACCTGTACCGACTGTGGGCAAAGAGACACAAACTGCACCGATTGTGGAGCAAAGCAACACAAACTGCCACGAATGTTCGACAAATCGACTCACATAGCACCGATGTGGAGCAAAGTGACACAAACTGCACCGACTGTGGGATAAAGTAACACAAACTGCACTGACTATGGGGCAAAGAGACAGAAACTGCACCGATTTGGATCAAAGTGACACAAACTGTTCCAACGATGGAGAAAAGCGACACAAACTGCACCGACTGTTGGACTAAGTGACACAACCTGCACCAACTCTGGGGCAAAGAGAGAAAAACTGCACTGACTGTGGGACAAAGTGACACAAACTCCACTGACTGTGGGGCAAAGAGACATAAACTGCACCGATGAGGAGCAAAGTGACACAAAGTGTTTCCACTGTGGAGAATAGCGACATAAACTGCACCGACTGTTGGACAATGTGACACAAACTGCACCGACTGTGGGGCAAAGAGACACAAACTGCACCGACTGTGGGACAAAGAAGCACAAAATGCACCGAAGTGCAGCAAAACGACACAAAAAGCACCGACTGTGGAGAAAAGTGACAGAAACTGCACCAACTATGGGACAAAGTGACTCAACCTGTACCGACTGTGGGCAAGGAGACACAAACTGCCCCGAATGTTCGACAAAGCGACACAAACTGCACCGACTGTGGAGCAAAGCGACACAAACTGCACTGAATGTTCGACAAAGCGACACAAACTACACCGACTCTGGGGCAAAGAGACACAAACTGCACCAACTGTGGGATAAAGTAACACAAACTGCACTGACTGTGGGGCAAAGAGTCACAAACTGCACCGATGTGGAGCAAAGTGACACAAACTGTTCCAACGATGGAGAAAACCGACAGAAACTGCACCGACTGTTGGACGAAGTGACACAACCTGCACCGACTGTGGGGCAAAGAGACACAAACTAAACCGACTGTTGGACAAAGTGACACAAACTGCACCAACTGTGGGACAACATGATACAAACTGTACCGACTGTGGGCAAAGAGACATAAACTGCACCGACTGTTGGACTAAGTGACACAACCTGCACCGACTCTGGGGCAAAGAGACACAAACTGCACCAACTTTGGGACAAAGTGACTCAACCTGTACCATCTGTGGGCAAAGAGACACAAACTGCACCGATGTGGAGCAGAGTGGCACAAACTGAACCGACTGTGGGGCAACATGACTCAACCTGTACTGACTTTGGGCAAAGAGACACAAACTGCACCAATGTGCAGCAAAGTGGCACAAACTGCACCGACTGTGGAGCCAAGCGAAACAAACTGCCCCGGCTGTTCGACAAAGTGAGACAAACTACACCGACTATGGAGCAAAGAGACACAAACTGCACTGACTGTGGAGCAAAGTGACACAAACTGCACCGGCTGTTGGACAAAGTGACACAAACTGCACTGACTGTGGAGAAAAGTGACACAAACTGCACCGACTGTTGGAGAAAGTGATACAAACTGCACCAACTGTGGGACAAAGTGACACAAACTGCACCGACTGTGGATCAAAGCGACACAAACTGCACCAATTGTGGCACAAAGTGACACAAACTGCACTGACTGTGGAGCAAATTGACATAAATCGCACTGACTGTGGAGCAAAGCGACAAAAACTGCACCGACTGTTGGACAAAATGACACAAACTGCACCAACTGTGGGACAAAGTGACACAAACTGTACCGACTCTGGGCAAAGAGACACAAACTGCACCAATTGTGGGACAAAGTGACATAAATTACACCGAAGCAGAGGAAAACGACACAAACTGCACCGACTGTTGGACAAAGTGACACAAACTGCACCAACTGTGGGACAAAGTGACACAAAATGCAAAGATGTGGAGCATAGTGACACAAACTGCACCGAAGTGGAGCAAAGCGACACAAACTGCACTGACTGTGGAGAAACGTGACAGAAACTGCACCAACTGTGGGACAAAGTGACTAAACCTGTACCGACTGTGGGCAAAGAGACACAAACTGCACCGATTGTGGAGCAAAGCAACACAAACTGCCACGAATGTTCGACAAAGCGACACAAATAGCACCGATGTGGAGCAAAGTGACACAAACTGCACCGACTGTGGGATAAATAACACAAACTGCACTGACTGCGGGGCAAAGAGACACAAACTGCACCGATTTGGAGCAAAGTGACAAAAACTGTTCCAACGACGGAGAAAAGCGACACAAACTGCACCGACTGTTGGACTAAGTGACACAACCTGCACCAACTCTGGGGCAAAGAGATACAAACTGCACCAACTGTGGGACAAAGTGACTCAACCTGTACCAACTGTGGGCAAAGTGGCACAAACTGCACCCACTGTGGGGCAACATGACTCAACCTGTACCGACTTTGGGCAAAGAGACACAAACTGCACCAATGTGCAGCAAAGTGGCACAAACTGCACCGACTGTGGAGCCAAGCGAAACAAAATGCCCCGACTGTTCGACAAAGTGAGACAAACTGCACCGACTGTGGAGCAAAGAGACACAAACTGCACCAACTGTGGGACAAAGTGACATAAATTACACCGAAGTAGAGGAAAGTGACACAAACTGCACCGACTGTTGGACAAAGTGACACAAACTGCACTGATTGTGGGGCAAAGGGACACAAACTGCACCGATGTGGAGCAAAAAGACGCAAACTACACCGACTGTGTGGAAAAGAGACACAAACTAAACCGACTGTTGGACAAAGTGACACAAACTGCACCAACTGTGGGACAATATGATACAAACTGTACCGACTGTGGGCAAAGAGACATAAACTGCACCGACTGTTGGACTAAGTGACACAAGCTGCTCCGACTCTGGGGCAAAGAGACACAAACTGCACCAACTTTGGGACAAAGTGGCTCAACCTGTACCATCTGTGGGCAAAGAGACATAAACTGCACCGATGTGGAGCAAAGTGGCACAAACTGCACCCACTGTGGGGCAACATGACTCAACCTGTACCGACTTTGGGCAAAGAGACACAAACTGCACCAATGTGCAGCAAAGTGGCACAAACTGCACCGACTGTGGAGCCAAGTGAAACAAACTGCCCCGACTGTTCGACAAAGTGAGACAAACTACACCGACTATGGAGCAAAGAGACACAAACTGCACTGACTATGGAGCAAAGCGACACAAACTGCACCGACTGTTGGACAAAGTGACACAAACTGCACTGACTGTGGAGCAAAGCAACACAAACTGCCCCGAATGTTCGACAAAGCGACACAAACTGCACCGACTGTGGAGCAAAGCGACACAAACAGCACGGAATGTTCGACAAAGCGACACAAACTACACCGACTCTGGGGCAAAGAGACACAAACTGCACCAACTGTGGTGCAATGCGACACAAACTGCACCGACTGTTGGACAAAGTGACACAAACTGCACTGACTGTGGGGCAAAGAGACACAAACTGCACAGATGTGGAGCAACGTGACACAGACTACACCGAATGAGGGGGAAAGAGATACAAACTGCACTAACTGTGGGACAAAGTGACACAAACTCCACTGACTGTGGGGCAAAGAGACATAAACTGCACCGATGTGGAGCAAAGTGACACAAACTGTACCGACTGTAGGCAAAGAGACACAAACTACAACGACTCTGGGGCAAAGAGACACAAACTGCACCGACTGTGGAGCAAACAGACACAAACTGAACCGACTGTGGAGCAATGTGACACAAACTGCACTGTCTGCGGGGCAAAGTAACACAAACTGCACCAATGTGGAGCAAAGTGACACAGACTACACCGAATGTGGGGCAAAGAGATACAAACTGCACCGACTGTGGGACACAGTGACACAAACTGTGCCGACTGTGGGACAAAGTGACACAAACTGCACCAACTGTGGGGCAAAGGGACACAAAATGCACCGATGTGGAGCAAAAAGACACAAACTACACCGACTGTGTGGCAAAGAGACACAAACTAAACCGACTGTTGGACAAAGTGACACAAACTGCACCAACTGTGGGACAACATGATACAAACTGTACCGACTGTGGGCAAAGAGACATAAACTGCACCGACTGTTGGACTAAGTGACACAACCTGCACCGACTCTGGGGCAAAGAGACACAAACTGCACCAACTTTGGGACAAAGTGACTCAACCTGTACCATCTGTGGGCAAAGAGACACAAACTGCACCGATGTGGAGCAGAGTGGCACAAATTGCACCGACTGTGGGGCAACATGACTCAACCTGTACCGACTTTGGGCAAAGAGACACAAACTGCACCAATGTGCAGCAAAGTGGCACAAACTGCACCGACTGTGGAGCCTAGCGAAACAAACTGCCCCGACTGTTCGACAAAGTGAGACAAACTACACCGACTATGGAGCAAAGAGACACAAACTGCACTGACTGTGGAGCAAAGTGACACAAACTGCACCGGCTGTTGGACAAAGTGACACAAACTGCACTGACTGTGGAGAAAAGTGACACAAACTGCACCGACTGTTGGACAAAGTGATACAAACTGCACCAACTGTGGGACAAAGTGACACAAACTGCACTGACTGTGGAGCAAATTGACACAAACTGCACCGACTGTGGATCAAAGCGACACAAACTGCACCAATTGTGGCACAAAGTGACACAAACTGCACTGACTGTGGAGCAAATTGACATAAATCGCACTGACTGTGGAGCAAAGCGACAAAAACTGCACCGACTGTTGGACAAAATGACACAAACTGCACCAACTGTGGGACAAAGTGACACAAACTGTACCGACTCTGGGCAAAGAGACACAAACTGCACCAATTGTGGGACAAAGTGACACAAACTGCACCAACTGTGGGACAAAGTGACACAAAATGCAAAGATGTGGAGCATAGTGACACAAACTGCACCGAAGTGGAGCAAAGCGACACAAACTGCACTGACTGTGGAGAAAAGTGACAGAAACTGCACCAACTGTGGGACAAAGTGACTCAACCTGTACCGACTGTGGGCAAAGTGACACAAACTGCACCAACTGTGGGACAAAGTGACATAAATTACACCGAAGTAGAGGAAAGCGACACAAACTGCACCGACTGTTGGACAAAGTGACACAAACTGCACTGATTGTGGGGCAAAGGGACACAAACTGCACCGATGTGGAGCAAAAAGACACAAACTACACCGACTGTGTGGCAAAGAGACAGAAACTAAACCGACTGTTGGACAAAGTGACACAAACTGCACCAACTGTGGGACAATATGATACAAACTGTACCGACTGTGGGACACAGTGACACAAACTGTACCGACTGTGGGACAAAGTGACACAAACTGCACTGATTGTGGGGCAAAGGGACACAAACTGCACCGATGTGGAGCAAAAAGACACAAACTACACCGACTGTGTGGCAAAGAGACACAAACTAAACCGACTGTTGGACAAAGTGACACAAACTGCACCAACTGTGGGACAATATGATACAAACTGTACCGACTGTGGGCAAAGAGACATAAACTGCACCGACTGTTGGACTAAGTGACACAACCTGCTCCGACTCTGGGGCAAAGAGACACAAACTGCACCAACTTTGGGACAAAGTGGCTCAACCTGTACCATCTGTGGGCAAAGACACATAAACTGCACCGATGTGGAGCAAAGTGGCACAAACTGCACCGACTGTGGAGCAACATGACTCAACCTGTACCGACTTTGGTCAAAGAGACACAAACTGCACCAATGTGCAGCAAAGTGGCACAAACTGCACCGACTGTGGAGCCAAGCGAAACAAACTGCCCCGACTGTTCGACAAAGTGAGACAAACTACACCGACTATGGAGCAAAGAGACACAAACTGCACTGACTGTGGAGCAAAGCGACACAAACTGCACCGACTGTTGGACAAAGTGACACAGACTGCACTGACTGTGGAGAAAAGTGACACAAACTGCACCGACTGTTGGACAAAGTGATACAAACTGCACAAACTGTGGGACAAAGTGAAACAAACTCCACTGACTGTGGGGAAAAGTGACACAAACTGCACCGACTGTTGGACAAAGTGACACAAACTGCACAAACTGTGGGACAAAGTGACACAAACTGCACTGACTGTGGAGCAAATTGACACAAACTGCACCAATTGTGGCACAAAGTGACATAAATTGCACCGACTGTGGAGCAAAGAGACAAAAACTGCACCGACTGTTGGACAAAATGACACAAACTGCACCAACTGTGGGACAAAGTGACACAAACTGTACCGACTATGGGCAAAGAGACACAAACTGCACCAACTGTGGGACAAAGTGACACAAACTGCACCAACTGTGGGACAAAGTGACACAAAATGCAAAGATGTGGAGCATAGTGACACAAACTGCACCGAAGTGGAGCAAAGCGACACAAACTGCACTGACTGTGGAGAAAAGTGACAGAAACTGCACCAACTGTGGGACAAAGTGACTCAAACTGTACCGACTTTGGGCAAAGAGACACAAACTGCACCGCCTGTGGGACAAAGTGACACAATATGCCAATGATGTGGAGCAAAGTGAGACAAACTGCACCGATTGGGGAGCAACGCGACACAAACTTCACCGAAGTGGCGCAAAGCGACACAAACTGCACCGACTGTGGAGAAAAGTGACAGATACTGCACCGACTGTGGGACAAAGTGACTCAACCTGTACCGACTGTGGGCAAAGAGACACAAACTGCACCGATGTGGCGCAAAGCAACACAAACTGCACCGATTGTGGAGCAAAGCAACACAAACTGCCCCGAATGTTCGACAAAGCGACACAAACTGCACCGACTGTGGGGCAAAGAGACACAAACTGCACCAACTGTGGGGCAAAGGGACACAAAATGCACCGATGTGGAGCAAAAAGACACAAACTACACCGACTGTGTGGCAAAGAGACACAAACTAAACCGACTGTTGGACAAAGTGACACAAACTGCACCAACTGTGGGACAACATGATACAAACTGTACCGACTGTGGGCAAAGAGACATAAACTGCACCGACTGTTGGACTAAGTGACACAACCTGCACCGACTCTGGGGCAAAGAGACACAAACTGCACCAACTTTGGGACAAAGTGACTCAACCTGTACCATCTGTGGGCAAAGAGACATAAACTGCACCGATGTGGAGCAGAGTGGCACAAACTGCACCGACTGTGGGGCAACATGACTCAACCTGTACCGACTTTGGGCAAAGAGACACAAACTGCACCAATGTGCAGCAAAGTGGCACAAACTGCACCGACTGTGGAGCCAAGCGAAACAAACTGCCCCGACTGTTCGACAAAGTGACACAAACTGCACCGACTGTGGAGCAAAGCGACACAAACTGCACTGAATGTTCGACAAAGCGACACAAACTACACCGACTCTGGGGCAAAGAGACATAAACTGCACCAACTGTGGGATAAAGTAACACAAACTGCACTGACTGTGGGGCAAAGAGTCACAAACTGCACCGATGTGGAGCAAAGTGACACAAACTGTTCCAACGATGGAGAAAACCGACAGAAACTGCACCGACTGTTGGACGAAGTGACACAACCTGCACCGACTGTGGGGCAAAGAGACACAAACTGCACCAACTGTGGGGCAAAGTGACTCAACCTGTACCGACTTTGGGCAAAGAGACACAAACTGCACCGATGTGCAGCAAAGAGACACAAACTGCACTGACTGTGGAGCAAAGCGACACAAACTGCACCGACTGTTGGACAAAGTGATACAAACTGCACCAACTGTGGGACAAAGTGACACAAACTGCACTGATTGTGGGGCAAAGGGACACAAACTGCACCGATGTGGAGCAAAAAGACACAAACTACACCGACTGTGTGGCAAAGAGACACAAACTAAACCGACTGTTGGACAAAGTGACACAAACTGCACCAACTGTGGGATAATATGATACAAACTGTACCGACTGTGGGCAAAGAGACATAAACTGCACCGACTGTTGGACTAAGTGACACAAGCTGCACCGACTCTGGGGCAAAGAGACACAAACTGCACCAACTTTGGGACAAAGTGACTCAACCTGTACCATCTGTGGGCAAAGAGACACAAACTGCAACAATGTGGAGAAAAGTGGCACAAACTGCACCGACTGTGGGGCAACATGACTCAACCTGTACCGACTTTGGGCAAAGAGACACAAACTGCACCAATGTGCAGCAAAGCGGCACAAACTGCACCGAATGTGGAGCTAAGCGAAACAAACTGCCCCGACTGTTCGACAAAGTGAGACAAACTACACCGACTATGGAGCAAAGAGACACAAACTGCACTGACTGTGGAGCAAAGCGACACAAACTGCACCGACTGTTGGACAAAGTGACACAAACTGCACTGACTGTGGAGCAAATTGACACAAACTGCACCGATTGTGGCACAAAGTGACATAAATTGCACCGACTGTGGGACAAAGTGACACATACTGTACCGACTGTGGGCAAAGAGACACAAACTGCACCAACTGTGGGACAAATTGACATAAATTACACCGAAGCAGAGGAAAGCGACACAAACTGCACCAACTTTTGGACAAAGTGACACAAACTGCTCCAACTGTGGGACAAAGTGACACAAAATGCAAAGATGTGGAGCATAGTGACACAAACTGCACCGAAGTGGAGCAAAGCAACACAAACTGCACTGACTGTGGAGAAACGTGACAGAAACTGCACCAACTGTGGGACAAAGTGACTCAACCTGTACCGACTGTGGGCAAAGAGACACAAACTGCACCGATTGTGGAGCAAAGCAACACAAACTGCCACGAATGTTCGACAAAGCGACACAAATAGCACCGATGTGGAGCAAAGTGACACAAACTGCACCGACTGTGGGGCAAAGTGACACAAACTGCACCAATGTGGAGCAAAGTGGCACAAACTGCACCCACTGTGGGGCAACATGACTCAGCCAGTACCGACTTTGGGCAAAGAGACACAAACTGCACCAATGTGCAGCAAAGTGGCACAAACTGCACCGACTGTGGAGCCAAGCGAAACAAAATGCCCTGACTGTTCGACAAAGTGAGACAAACTGCACCGACTGTGGAGCAAAGAGACACAAACTGCACCAACTGTGGGACAAAGTGACATAAATTACACCGAAGTAGAGGAAAGCGACACAAACTGCACCGACTGTTGGACAAAGTGACACAAACTGCACTGATTGTGGGGCAAAGGGACACAAACTGCACCGATGTGGAGCAAAAAGACACAAACTACACCGACTGTGTGGCAAAGAGACAGAAACTAAACCGACTGTTGGACAAAGTGACACAAACTGCACCAACTGTGGGACAATATGATACAAACTGTACCGACTGTGGGACACAGTGACACAAACTGTACCGACTGTGGGACAAAGTGACACAAACTGCACTGATTGTGGGGCAAAGGGACACAAACTGCACCGATGTGGAGCAAAAAGACACAAACTACACCGACTGTGTGGCAAAGAGACACAAACTAAACCGACTGTTGGACAAAGTGACACAAACTGCACCAACTGTGGGACAATATGATACAAACTGTACCGACTGTGGGCAAAGAGACATAAACTGCACCGACTGTTGGACTAAGTGACACAACCTGCTCCGACTCTGGGGCAAAGAGACACAAACTGCACCAACTTTGGGACAAAGTGGCTCAACCTGTACCATCTGTGGGCAAAGACACATAAACTGCACCGATGTGGAGCAAAGTGGCACAAACTGCACCGACTGTGGGGCAACATGACTCAACCTGTACCGACTTTGGGCAAAGAGACACAAACTGCACCAATGTGCAGCAAAGTGGCACAAACTGCACCGACTGTGGAGCCAAGCGAAACAAACTGCCCCGACTGTTCGACAAAGTGAGACAAACTACACCGACTATGGAGCAAAGAGACACAAACTGCACTGACTGTGGAGCAAAGCGACACAAACTGCACCGACTGTTGGACAAAGTGACACAGACTGCACTGACTGTGGAGAAAAGTGACACAAACTGCACCGACTGTTGGACAAAGTGATACAAACTGCACAAACTGTGGGACAAAGTGACACAAACTCCACTGACTGTGGGGAAAAGTGACACAAACTGCACCGACTGTTGGACAAAGTGACACAAACTGCACAAACTGTGGGACAAAGTGACACAAACTGAACTGACTGTGGAGCAAATTGACACAAACTGCACCAATTGTGGCACAAAGTGACATAAATTGCACCGACTGTGGAGCAAAGAGACAAAAACTGCACCAACTGTTGGACAAAATGACACAAACTGCACCAACTGTGGGACAAAGTGACACAAACTGTACCGACTATGGGCAAAGAGACACAAACTGCACCAACTGTGGGACAAAGTGACACAAACTGCACCAACTGTGGGACAAAGTGACACAAAATGCAAAGATGTGGAGCATAGTGACACAAACTGCACCGAAGTGGAGCAAAGCGACACAAACTGCACTGACTGTGGAGAAAAGTGACAGAAACTGCACCAACTGTGGGACAAAGTGACTCAAACTGTACCGACTTTGGGCAAAGAGACACAAACTGCACCGCCTGTGGGACAAAGTGACACAATATGCCAATGATGTGGAGCAAAGTGAGACAAACTGCACCGATTGGGGAGCAACGCGACACAAACTTCACCGAAGTGGCGCAAAGCGACACAAACTGCACCGACTGTGGAGAAAAGTGACAGATACTGCACCGACTGTGGGACAAAGTGACTCAACCTGTACCGACTGTGGGCAAAGAGACACAAACTGCACCGATGTGGCGCAAAGCAACACAAACTGCACCGATTGTGGAGCAAAGCAACACAAACTGCCCCGAATGTTCGACAAAGCGACACAAACTGCACCGACTGTGGGGCAAAGAGACACAAACTGCACCAACTGTGGGGCAAAGGGACACAAAATGCACCGATGTGGAGCAAAAAGACACAAACTACACCGACTGTGTGGCAAAGAGACACAAACTAAACCGACTGTTGGACAAAGTGACACAAACTGCACCAACTGTGGGACAACATGATACAAACTGTACCGACTGTGGGCAAAGAGACATAAACTGCACCGACTGTTGGACTAAGTGACACAACCTGCACCGACTCTGGGGCAAAGAGACACAAACTGCACCAACTTTGGGACAAAGTGACTCAACCTGTACCATCTGTGGGCAAAGAGACATAAACTGCACCGATGTGGAGCAGAGTGGCACAAACTGCACCCACTGTGGGGCAACATGACTCAACCTGTACCGACTTTGGGCAAAGAGACACAAACTGCACCAATGTGCAGCAAAGTGGCACAAACTGCACCGACTGTGGAGCCAAGCGAAACAAACTGCCCCGACTGTTCGACAAAGTGACACAAACTGCACCGACTGTGGAGCAAAGCGACACAAACTGCACTGAATGTTCGACAAAGCGACACAAACTACACCGACTCTGGGGCAAAGAGACATAAACTGCACCAACTGTGGGATAAAGTAACACAAACTGCACTGACTGTGGGGCAAAGAGTCACAAACTGCACCGATGTGGAGCAAAGTGACACAAACTGTTCCAACGATGGAGAAAACCGACAGAAACTGCACCGACTGTTGGACGAAGTGACACAACCTGCACCGACTGTGGGGCAAAGAGACACAAACTGCACCAACTGTGGGGCAAAGTGACTCAACCTGTACCGACTTTGGGCAAAGAGACACAAACTGCACCGATGTGCAGCAAAGAGACACAAACTGCACTGACTGTGGAGCAAAGCGACACAAACTGCACCGACTGTTGGACAAAGTGATACAAACTGCACCAACTGTGGGACAAAGTGACACAAACTGCACTGATTGTGGGGCAAAGGGACACAAACTGCACCGATGTGGAGCAAAAAGACACAAACTACACCGACTGTGTGGCAAAGAGACACAAACTAAACCGACTGTTGGACAAAGTGACACAAACTGCACCAACTGTGGGATAATATGATACAAACTGTACCGACTGTGGGCAAAGAGACATAAACTGCACCGACTGTTGGACTAAGTGACACAAGCTGCACCGACTCTGGGGCAAAGAGACACAAACTGCACCAACTTTGGGACAAAGTGACTCAACCTGTACCATCTGTGGGCAAAGAGACACAAACTGCAACAATGTGGAGAAAAGTGGCACAAACTGCACCGACTGTGGGGCAACATGACTCAACCTGTACCGACTTTGGGCAAAGAGACACAAACTGCACCAATGTGCAGCAAAGCGGCACAAACTGCACCGAATGTGGAGCTAAGCGAAACAAACTGCCCCGACTGTTCGACAAAGTGAGACAAACTACACCGACTATGGAGCAAAGAGACACAAACTGCACTGACTGTGGAGCAAAGCGACACAAACTGCACCGACTGTTGGACAAAGTGACACAAACTGCACTGACTGTGGAGCAAATTGACACAAACTGCACCGATTGTGGCACAAAGTGACATAAATTGCACCGACTGTGGGACAAAGTGACACATACTGTACCGACTGTGGGCAAAGAGACACAAACTGCACCAACTGTGGGACAAATTGACATAAATTACACCGAAGCAGAGGAAAGCGACACAAACTGCACCAACTTTTGGACAAAGTGACACAAACTGCTCCAACTGTGGGACAAAGTGACACAAAATGCAAAGATGTGGAGCATAGTGACACAAACTGCACCGAAGTGGAGCAAAGCAACACAAACTGCACTGACTGTGGAGAAACGTGACAGAAACTGCACCAACTGTGGGACAAAGTGACTCAACCTGTACCGACTGTGGGCAAAGAGACACAAACTGCACCGATTGTGGAGCAAAGCAACACAAACTGCCACGAATGTTCGACAAAGCGACACAAATAGCACCGATGTGGAGCAAAGTGACACAAACTGCACCGACTGTGGGGCAAAGTGACACAAACTGCACCAATGTGGAGCAAAGTGGCACAAACTGCACCCACTGTGGGGCAACATGACTCAGCCAGTACCGACTTTGGGCAAAGAGACACAAACTGCACCAATGTGCAGCAAAGTGGCACAAACTGCACCGACTGTGGAGCCAAGCGAAACAAAATGCCCTGACTGTTCGACAAAGTGAGACAAACTGCACCGACTGTGGAGCAAAGAGACACAAACTGCACCAACTGTGGGACAAAGTGACATAAATTACACCGAAGTAGAGGAAAGCGACACAAACTGCACCGACTGTTGGACAAAGTGACACAAACTGCACTGATTGTGGGGCAAAGGGACACAAACTGCACCGATGTGGAGCAAAAAGACACAAACTACACCGACTGTGTGGCAAAGAGACAGAAACTAAACCGACTGTTGGACAAAGTGACACAAACTGCACCAACTGTGGGACAATATGATACAAACTGTACCGACTGTGGGACACAGTGACACAAACTGTACCGACTGTGGGACAAAGTGACACAAACTGCACTGATTGTGGGGCAAAGGGACACAAACTGCACCGATGTGGAGCAAAAAGACACAAACTACACCGACTGTGTGGCAAAGAGACACAAACTAAACCGACTGTTGGACAAAGTGACACAAACTGCACCAACTGTGGGACAATATGATACAAACTGTACCGACTGTGGGCAAAGAGACATAAACTGCACCGACTGTTGGACTAAGTGACACAACCTGCTCCGACTCTGGGGCAAAGAGACACAAACTGCACCAACTTTGGGACAAAGTGGCTCAACCTGTACCATCTGTGGGCAAAGACACATAAACTGCACCGATGTGGAGCAAAGTGGCACAAACTGCACCGACTGTGGAGCAACATGACTCAACCTGTACCGACTTTGGTCAAAGAGACACAAACTGCACCAATGTGCAGCAAAGTGGCACAAACTGCACCGACTGTGGAGCCAAGCGAAACAAACTGCCCCGACTGTTCGACAAAGTGAGACAAACTACACCGACTATGGAGCAAAGAGACACAAACTGCACTGACTGTGGAGCAAAGCGACACAAACTGCACCGACTGTTGGACAAAGTGACACAGACTGCACTGACTGTGGAGAAAAGTGACACAAACTGCACCGACTGTTGGACAAAGTGATACAAACTGCACAAACTGTGGGACAAAGTGAAACAAACTCCACTGACTGTGGGGAAAAGTGACACAAACTGCACCGACTGTTGGACAAAGTGACACAAACTGCACAAACTGTGGGACAAAGTGACACAAACTGCACTGACTGTGGAGCAAATTGACACAAACTGCACCAATTGTGGCACAAAGTGACATAAATTGCACCGACTGTGGAGCAAAGAGACAAAAACTGCACCGACTGTTGGACAAAATGACACAAACTGCACCAACTGTGGGACAAAGTGACACAAACTGTACCGACTATGGGCAAAGAGACACAAACTGCACCAACTGTGGGACAAAGTGACACAAACTGCACCAACTGTGGGACAAAGTGACACAAAATGCAAAGATGTGGAGCATAGTGACACAAACTGCACCGAAGTGGAGCAAAGCGACACAAACTGCACTGACTGTGGAGAAAAGTGACAGAAACTGCACCAACTGTGGGACAAAGTGACTCAAACTGTACCGACTTTGGGCAAAGAGACACAAACTGCACCGCCTGTGGGACAAAGTGACACAATATGCCAATGATGTGGAGCAAAGTGAGACAAACTGCACCGATTGGGGAGCAACGCGACACAAACTTCACCGAAGTGGCGCAAAGCGACACAAACTGCACCGACTGTGGAGAAAAGTGACAGATACTGCACCGACTGTGGGACAAAGTGACTCAACCTGTACCGACTGTGGGCAAAGAGACACAAACTGCACCGATGTGGCGCAAAGCAACACAAACTGCACCGATTGTGGAGCAAAGCAACACAAACTGCCCCGAATGTT
>NW_027597142.1:42500-99000 GCF_964194155.1 Cetorhinus maximus | reverse complement strand
AACAATCACAGATTGCAACTCTTTCGAGTACAATCACAGCTCTTTGTTTCCGGGAGTGGGACATGAACCCACAACCTTCTGATTGAAAGGCGAGGGTAGTCGAACGGGAAGGGTGCATCGCAGAGACGGAGGCCCGGGTGGGGGTGGGGGAGAGGGTGTTGGTTGGTGGGGGAGAGGGTGTTGGTTGGTGGGGGTGGGGGTGGGGGAGAGGGTGTTGGTTGGTGGGGGTGGGGGAGAGGGTGTTGGTTGGTGGGGGTGGGGGAGAGGGTGTTGGTTGGTGGGGGTGGGGGAGAGGGTGTTGGTTGGTGGGGGTGGGGGTGGGGGAGAGGGTGTTGGTTGGTGGGGGTGGGGGTGGGGGAGAGGGTGTTGGTTGGTGGGGGTGGGGGAGAGGGTGTTGGTTGGTGGGGGTGGGGGAGAGGGTGTTGGTTGGTGGGTGTCGGGAGACGAGTGGAGTTGCCTCGAATACGGTATCAAGGGGCGGGTGGGTGCGGATTCCCAGCGGCTCCCGACGGCTGCGGTCACTCAATCCACAGGCTCAGCTCTTGGTGTAAAATCCGTTGTTGGAATCGCAGCTTCGCTGTGAAAGTGAAATGAACCGGACCCAATGTTCAGGCTCCACTTCCGGGAACTGAACTTGGTTTGTTATTCCCGGTGGGCGATTTCCGCTCTTCTCAGGGTTACAATTGGTCAGATTTCAGCCTGAGGGGGAGGGGCACAGACACAATCACAATCTATACAGTGCAGGAGGACATTCGGCCCATCCAGTCTGCTCTGGCTCTCTGAAAGACCATTTCTACTTAATCCCACTCCCTTCTCCATAGGGCATAACAATACTTTCAATGTTTAATTCACCCACAAAACTGAACAATTTGATACTGCTATTCCCAGCATGAAAAGACTCTAACCAGGTTTCTTTCAGTAGATGCAAAAAATATTGATTAATTATAAAACTACCTTTTAAAAACAAGTTAATAATCTGGTTAACATATAATTTGTACTTTAAAAGTATAATGATTTTTTCCCCTTTAAAAAAACAATATCCGTACCCTCATAGGAACATGCGTGTGTCACAGGACACGGGAGAAAGAGAGACTCTCAGAGATAAACAGGCAGACAGGTTTGGAAGGCAGAAAGAGAGACAAACTGATAAGGAGACAGACAAGGGGGAAACTGATGGGGGGGGGAGAGACAGTGCAGACATACAGGGAAGATAGAAATTAGAGGGGACATAGGACAGCAGCTCAGATGGGGGCGCAGGGGGAAAGGTAACATGCAATAGTTATGAGGGAGACAGACAGAGAGAGAAATGGTAAAGGAGTCAGCCAGGGGCACACAGACAAAGAGATTAATGGGGAGATTTTCTTGGTGGGGGTGGGGTGGGAACTCAGAATGGAGAGAAACATGGGAAACAGATTTCGGCAGTGAAACGGACAAGTAGGAACCAAAGGGAAAATCCAGAAGTGTGAGGTAGACTGGGTAGGCAGAGATGGGCAACAGCAAGAGGGACAGAGAGAGAAAGATGGGGGGGGAGGGCAGTGGCATAGTGTTGTCACCAACTAGTAATCCAGAGGCCCAGGCACATGCTTTGGGGGCACACATTCAAATCCCACCACAGCAGCTGGTGGAATTTAAATTCAATTCATAAATCTGGAATTGAAACCTAGCGTCAGTAATGGTGACCATGAAACTATCATTGATTGTTGTAAAAACCCATCTGGTTCACTAATGTATTTTAGCGAAGGAAATCTGCCATTGTTACCTGCTCTGGCCTACATGTGATTCCAGCAATGTGGCTGCTTCTTAACCTTTTAGTGCCTCGTCCCTTTTCCTGTGGAGCTTGAGCAGCAGCTGCAGTCACTGTGGGACATCCGCAATGCTGAGGATTACGTATTAGTACATTCAGAGAGGTGTTGGTCACACCGCAACTAAGAAGTACACAGGCGGAGAGGGAATGGGTGACCGCCAGAGTATCTAAGGGAAACAGACAGGTAGTGCAGGAATCCCCTGAGGCTATGCAGCTCTCTAACCCTTTTCCATTTTGGATATTGGTGAGTGAGATGGTTCCTCAGAGGACTGTAGCAAGAGCAAAGTTCATGACACTACAGGTGGCTCTGCTGCGCAGCAGGGGAGGAGAAAGATTGGAAGTGCTATTGTGGTAGGGGATTCCATAGTTAGGGGAGCAGACAGGCATTTCTGCAGCCGTAGACTCGACTCCAGGATGCTATCCCTGCTGCCAGGGTCAAGGACATTGCAGAACGGCTGCAGGACATTCTTTAGGGGAGGGTGAACAGCCAGAGGTCGTGGTGCACATTGGTCTAATGACATAAGCAAGAAAAGGGACAAGGTCCTAAAAGCAGATTTTAGGGAGTTAGGAAGGGAATGAAAATCAGGACCTCGAGCAGTAATCTCAGGATTACTCCCAGTATCGTGTGCTAATGAGCATAAGAATAGGAAGATTGAGCAGTTCACTACATGGCTGGAGAATGGAGTAGCACGGCATTGGGACCAGTTCTGGGGCAGGAGGGATGGGTTACACCTTAACAGGACCGGGACTAATGTCCCCGCAGGGAGGTTTGCTAATGCTGTTGTGGGGGGTTTGACTAGATTGGCAGGGGGGTGGGAGCCTGATGGTAAATTAAGAGTGCAAGGGAATGCGTTCAAGATCATTTTCTGCAGTAGTATGTTTCCATCCAATGAGAGGGCAGGCACTGTTGGACCTGGTTCTGGGGAATAAGTTGGTCCAAGTGGATCAAATATCAGTGGGAGGGCACATAGGGACAATGTCTATCGTATCATAAAGTTTAGGTAGACAATGGCAAAAGGACAAGCAACAAGCTAGGGCAGGGATAATCAATTGGGGGAAAGCCAATTTTGATGGGATGAGAATGTTTCTGACTTGAGTGAGTTTGTATCAGATGATGGCAGGAAAGGTGGTGGCTGAACAAAGCCTGCAATACCTTTTCTTTGAAGGTGGCCCAGTGTCAAACTATATTCCCTTGAAAGGAAAGGTAGACAAATAAATAGACTCATAAACGTTTACATCTCAGAGAGAGGCCATTCAGCCCATCATGTCCACACCAGTCAACAAAGATCTGACGACACTAATCTCATTTTCCAGCGCTTGGCCCATAGCCTGGAGGCTATGGCAACACAAGTAAATATCTAAACACTTCTTAAATGTTACAAGAGTTTCTGACTCAACCATCCTTCCAGGCAGTGAGTTGCAGACTCTCACCACCCTCTGGGTGAAAAAGTTTCTCCTCAACTCCCCTCTTAGCCTTCTTCCTCTTACATTAAATCTGTGCCCCCTGGTTATTGATCCCTCTACTAATGGAAAAAAGTGCCTTCATATCCACCCTTTCTATGCCCCTCATAATCTTCTACAGCTCTATCAGGTCCCCTCTCAACCTTTGCTGCTCCAAGGAAAGCAACCCCAGCCTATCCAATCTTTCCTCATAGCTCAGACCCTCCAGCCCAGGCAGCATCCTGGTAAATCTCCTCTGCACCCTCTCCAGTGCAATCACATCCTTCCTTTAATGTGGTGACCAGACTGCACACAGTACTCCAGCTGTGGACTAACCAGCGTTTTAAACCATTCCAGCATAACCTGCCTGCTCTTATATTCTATGCCTTAGCTACTAAAGGCAAGTTTCCCATATGCCTTCTTAAGCACCTTATCTACCTGCCCTGCTACCTTCATGGATCTGTGGAAATGCACACCAAGGTCCCTCTGATCTTCAATGCTTTCCAGGGTCCTACCCTTTATAGTGTAATCCCTCGCCTTGTTAGCCCTCCCCAAGTACATTATCTCTCGCTTTTCCGTGTTGAATTTCATTTGCCACTGCTCTGCCCACCTGACCAGTCCATTGATATCCTCCTGCAGTTTACAGCTATCCTCCTCACTATTTACTACCCCATCAGTTTTCATGTCATCCACAAACTTCTTGATCATACCCCCTACATTTAAGTCCAAATCATTTATGTACACCACAAACAGCAAGGGCCCCGTGGAACCCCACTGGAAACAGACTTCCAGTCACAGAAACATCCCTGTACCATCACCCTCTGCTTCCTGCCTCTCAGCCAATTCTGGATAAACATGCCACTTTGCCTTGGATCCCATGGGCTCTTACTTTCTTAACCAGTCTGCCATGCTAAAGTCCATGTAGACCACATCAAATGTATTACCCTCATCAACACTCCTGGTTACCTCCTCAAAAAATGCGATCAAATTTGTCAAACACAAATCCCTTAACAAATCCATGTTGACTACCCCTGTATCTCTCCAAGTGCAGATATATCTGTCTCTCAGAATTCTTTCTAGTCACTTCCCACGATGAAGGTTAGACTGACTGGCCTGTAACTTCCAGGTCTATCCCTTCCTCCTTTTTCAATAATGGGACAATGATAGCAATCCTCCAATCGTCTGGCACCTCACCTTTGGTCAGGGAGGTTTTGCAGGGCCACTGATATCTCTTCTCTTCTCTTACCTCCCTCAATAGCCTGGGATACTCCTCATCCTAGCCTGTGGATTTGTCCACTTTTAAGGCTGCTAAACCCACTAGTACCTCTTCTCTCTCTTAACTTCCTTTAATATTTCACAGTCGTCCATCCTGATGTCTATACCTGCATCGTCCTTTTCTATTGTGAAGACCGACGCAAAGTATTCATTGAGTACTGTACCCACGTCTTCCGGGTCCACACATACTCTATGGTTGGTAATTGGCCCTACTCCTTCTCTAGTTATTCTCTTGCTCTTTATATGTTTAAAAAAAAACCCCTTTGGGTTTTCCTTTATTCTTCCCCCCAATACTTTCTCATGCATTCTCTTAGCTTTCCTAATTTCCTTTTTAAGTTCCCTACTGCACTTTTTATCCTCCTCTAGGGACTCTGCCGCATTGAGCCCTCGTTATCTGCCATACACTTCTCTTTCTTTCTTAATTCTAATCTTTATGTCCCTTGACATCCAGGGTTCTCTGCACTTGGTCCCAACCTTTGTCTTTACGGGAACATATTTGCCATGTACTCTCGCTGTTTCCTCCTTGAATGCCTCCCATGCTCTGACACAATTTTATCTGCAAGTATTTGCTCCCAATCTACTTGGGCCAAATCGTATCTCACCTTAGTAAAATTAGACTTTCCCCAGTTTAGAACTTCTATTTCCAGCCCAACCTTATCCTTTTCCATAACTAACCTAAATCTAACTGAGTTATGGTTACTATCTCCAAAATACTCCCCTACTGATTCCACCTGCCCGGGCTCATTACTGAATATTAGGTGCAGAACTGCCCCCTCCCTTGTTGGGCTTTCTATGTACTGGCTAAAAAGGTTCTCCTGGATGCAACTTAAGAATTTTGCTCCCTCCTTACACTAAAACTATCCAGGTTAATATTTGGATAGTTAACATCTCCTACTATTACTGCCTTATCATTCTTACACTTCTAATCCAGGGTGCCCTGGATGATGAGAGAGACAGAAAGATGTGAAAGATAGTGAAGATGAAAAGGAAGAAGTCCGCGTGTGGCAGATGTCTGGTAAAAATACAATGGAGAATCAAGCTAATATAAAAGGACCAGAGTGTAAGTGAAGAACCTCACAAGAAAAGCAAGGACAGAACATGAAAAGAGACTGGTAGCTAACATAAAAGGGAATCCCAAGGTCTTCTATAAGCAGATAAATAATCCAAGGTTGGTAAAAGAATGAGTTGGGCCAGTTAGTCATAAAAAATGGATTTGCATGTGCAGGCAGGTGAAATAGCTCAGGCATTAAACAAGTACTTTGCATCTGTCTTTACAAAGGGAGAAGATGCAACCCATGCCGATGTGAGAGAGGAGACAAATGGTACACTAGAACTACTTACAATTGAGAAGAAGGAGGTCTTGGAAAGGCTAGCATTACTTAAAATAGATAAGGTAGCAGGACTGGATCAGATGCATCCACAGTACTGAGGGAAGTGAGAGTGGAAATTGCAGAGGAACTAGTGATAATTTTCCAGTCTTCGTTAGATATAGGGGCGGTGACAGAAGACTCGAGAATTGCGAATGTTACACCCTTGTTTAAAAAGTGATGCAAGGATAAAGACGGCATTTATAGGCCAGTCCGTTTGACTTTAGTGGTAGGGAAACTTCTGGAAACTACAGTTCAGGACAAAATAAATAGTCAGTTAGACAAGTGCAGGATAATTAAGGAAAGCCAGTATAGATTTATTAAGGGAAAGTTATGTTTAACTAACTTGCTGGAGTTTTTTGACGGTAACGGGGAAGGTTGATAAGAGCAACACTGTATGGATTTTCAAAAGGCATTTGATACAGTGCCACACCACAGACTTGTAAGCAAAATGTTAGCTCATGGAATAAAAGGGAAAGTAGGAACTTGGATAAGGAATTGGCTGAGTGACAGGAAGCAGAGTAGTGATCAATGATTGTTTTCCCGATTGGAGGAGGGTTTGTGATGGAGTTCCCCAGGGGTCAGCATTGGGACCCTTGCTCTGATATTAATGACTTAGACAGTGGTGTTCATGGCATGATTTCAAAATTTGCAGATTGGAATCATTGTCAACTGTGATGGGGATAGTCTTGAACTTCAAAAGGACAATGACATGTTGGTGCGTTGGGCAAATAATTGGCAGGTGAAGTTCAATACCGAGAAGTGTGAGATGATTCATTTTTGCAGGAGGAATATGACGAGACAGTATAAAATAACGGGAGAAACTCTAAAGGAGGCGCAGCAATAGAGGGACCTGAGTTTATATGCATATAGGTCATTGAAGATGGCAGGACATTGTTGAAAGAGCAGTTAGTAAAGCATATAGTATCTTAGGCTTGTGATGAACCCATTTTTGGAAAATTTGAAGGGCAATGCATTTTGGAGGTTCTTCCTCCAGAGTTATTTTTAAAAGTTTGCAATATTAATTTGAGGCTGTGAATATGCCATTCTGTGCAAAAAACCGCAGGTCAAGTTGGATGTCCAGTGGGTAGCACCTGGAGAGGGAAGGGCTACTTTAAATATCTAAGTTAACAAAGGACTGCTGTTGCCAAGCTGAAAACTCTTGCAGATTATTTAAAAACACCTGGCCTAAGAGAAGTATTCTTTGAACACCTCGAGCAGAGCGAGTGTGTGTGTGCGCGCGCACACATGTGTGTGCCTTAGAAGCAAACTGCAAGAAAAGGGGTCTTTCCTTCCCTCTCTGCGCCACCTTTGTGTTAAACTTTCCTCAGGAACATCTCATCAGGTGCTGTAGCGTAACCTCGTCACCTATTTGTCATAGAGTTGATCTTCAGACAACTTTCTTAGTGAAAATATTTGGTTTATTTACAAGAGAGCCAGCAGCAACTACACATGTGCATTCAGCTCCACAACTCTACTGCCTGTGGAGGTAGCCTGCGCTGCTAACACACTGGTTTACACAGATCATGTGATCTTACATCACAGGACTATTCTTAAAGCTACAGAGCAACATTTAATAAAACTATAACTACAACACCGTGATAACTCATCTGTTTTTTGAGAGTTTGCAAAGTTGTGATAAGTAAGTCATCAAGGACAGTTTCACCAACAAATCCATCTGAAAGAACTTCCAGATCTATTGTGTCCAGCATCCTATTAGATCAACAGCATAGAGGTCTCTTTGAATTTTATCTTTTGTTAAAGGTAGCTAAGCAAATGAAGTGGCCTAAAGGAAACTGGACATTTCTCCTGTGAAGTAAATTAGTGAGCAGAGCTCATGAGTTTATGGATCACTTTCGGAAGAGGTTTCTAGTCTTAGTGCATATGGGTTGGTCCCTGAGGCATACAGACAAAATGTTTCAAAATAAAGGGAAACAGCCTGGGCAAACCTACATTGAATTTGAGAGGGTAAAGCAAACTAGCTTTGATCGTTGGATATGGCCACTAAAGGTAGAGGCCACATAATTCTCCTAAAGGAATTTAAAAATTCACTCACTCCAGTAGTAAGAACTCATGCAGGGAACCAGAAGGTTTCATCAGCTAGATAGGCAGCGGAGATAGCTGATGGCTATGAGCTTGTCCATAAGTTTTTTCCATCACCCCCACAAACCAGAGAATGATAGAGATTTGGAGTGTGAAAGGAAGGCAAATAATCAGGGAAGAGAAGGGACAGCTGGAAATGTGCTGAAATCTCCTCCTCAGACCAGAAAGGAGAGTTCTAAAGGTGGCAGTAACATATGAAGGCCTAAGTGTTTCCATTGTAACAATGGCAGGTGGGGCACATTCAGGAAAATTGCTGGAAGTTACTTGGGAAATCCATGGGACTTATTGCGATACATTAGGATGATTAAGAAAAATGAGCCCCAACTGAAAACACAACTGATCAAGTTATAGCGTTAACTGCAACTGAGCCCAAGTGTGAACATAGCTGTGAGTGCAGGGGAGGCTACTGAGAATTCTTGTCAAAGGGAAAAGTAACTCCTTATTCCTCAAATAGAGAAGGCAAACCTATAGTTACACTTGGGGATACAGTGACTACCCAAACTCTTCTGCTGGGGAAAGTCTTAATTTTTCAACCAGAGAGTTCACTAAATGCCAAGGTTTTAGTGAATAGTAGTATTTTTTTAAAATTCATTCACGGAATGTGGACTTTACTGGCTGGGCCAGAATTTATTCCCCAGCCCAAGTTGCCCTTGAGAAAGTGGTGGTGAGCTGCTTTATTGAACCGCTACAGTCCATGTGGTGTAGGTACTCCCACAGCGCTGTTAGGAAGGGAGTTCCAGGATTTTGACCCAGCGACAGTGAAGGAATGGCGCTGTATTTCCAAGTCAGGATGGTGAGTGACTCGAAGAGAAACTTCCAGGTGGTCGTGTTCCCATGTACCTGCTGCCTTGTCTGTCTAGATGGTAGTGGTTGTGGGTTTGGTAGGTGCTGTCGAAGGAGCCTTGGTGAATTCCTTCAATGCATCTCGTAGATGGTACACACTGCTCCTACTGTGTGTCGGTGGTGGAGGGAGTGAATATTTGTGGATGTGGTGCCAATCAAGCGGGCTGCTTTGTCCTGGATGGTGTAAAGCTTCTTGACTCTTGTGGGAGCTGCACTCATTCAGGCAAGTAGGGAGTATTCCATCACACTTCGAACTTGTGCCTTGTAGATGGTCGACAGGCTTTGGGGAGTCAGGAGGTGAGTCACTCATTGCACGATTCCTAGCCCCTGGCCTTCTCTTGTAGCAACAGTATTCATATGGCTAGTCCAGTTCAGTTTCTGGTCAATGGTAACAGCCTGGATGTTGATAGTGGGGAATTCAGTGATGGTCATGCCATTGATCATTAAGGGTCCATGGTTTGATTCCTTCTAATTGGAGATGGTCATTGCCTGGCACTTATGTGGTACAAATGTTACTTGCCACTTGTCAGCCAAGCCTGAATATTGTCCAGGTCTTGCTGCATTTGGACAAGGACTGCTTCAGTGTCTGAGGAGTCGTGAATGGTGCTGAACCTTTGTATCAGGTGCACCTGGAGTGTGACCTAATGTCTGGAATGGTAACAGTAGGAGTTGTTCATAGTTTACCTGTAGACGGAGTTGACTTGCTCCTCAGAAATCATTTGGCCAAAGCAAAGTTAGAAGCTTCTCCAGTAATTACGGAAAGACCAAGTGAAGTCAAGGAGACAGAGCAGTTACATGAAAAGGTTCCAGGATTTTTCCCTCCTTGTGCAGTGACCCAAGCAATGGCTAAACAAGTTCCATGGTCAGATGTAAAATTGGCACCACAAATAGATATTTGGCTGTCTGCAACTTTCTTTGGTGATTTGGACAACCCAAAGGAAATATTCAATAAGTTGTCTCTGATTCAGGCTCAGCAAGCCGATCCAGAGTTAAGTAAAATGGTGCAATCAACTCGAACCGAAGCTGAAGCAGAAGGGGTTCTAGAATGCTACTATAATAAAAGTGGGATTCTGATGAGGAAGTGGAAACTTCCTCACAGGCTAAAAACAAAAATGGGACACCAATGTATCCTTACCTCCTCACAAACCTGTAGACGAAGAGTGAACAGTGGTTCGTCAGGCAGTGGTACCACCCAAATATCGTCAGGAAATATTAAGGATAGCTCATGAGATTCCTATTACAGGACATGTAAATTCTCAAACAATAATTAAAGCATATTGTCATGAATATCCCCATGATTGCGACAAACAGCTTGACCTTTTATTTAATACCCAAGATTCACCGAATGAATCTACCGGTTTTAGCCCTTTTGAGTTAACCTATGACATGAGATAAGAGGTCCTCTTAAACTAATCAAAGAAAAGTTTTTAGAGCAGAGGGACAAATCCTGTATACCATATCACATGTCCATGTTCCAGGAACGGTTCATGTGAGCCTGCAAAAGGCTCAAGAACAACTTAAAGTTTCTCAAATAAAGATGAGCAATGGGCAGATTAAAAAACAGGCCCGATCATTTCAACCAAGGGATGAAGTATTAGTGTTATTGCCTCTACAGGAGGATCCTCTGAAAGCATGGTTCAGTGGTCCATACAAGGTAGTTGAGAGGGTTAAAGTAAATTATTTTTTGACACCCCAGATCGCAGGAAAAAGAATCAGCAATGACACATACCATTGTAGGGAGGAGGATGGGAAGGAGCAGGTATGTCCAGCACTAAGGAGAGTGGAGGATGAAGGAAACAGTGAGAGTGAGGCAGACGGACATTTAGACGGTACACCAATTGAACCTCCTGCTATCCAATTAGCTAATTATGAAACATTAGGACAGTTAGACACCATGTTCTCATACTTAGAGGTAGGAGAACAAGAAGGCCTAGTGAAGTTACTTACAAAATTCAAAGGAATCTGCAGGGGTGAACCAGGGTGTACAACTTTAGCCACACGTGATGTGGATGTAGGGAGGTCTTCTCCAATAAAACAACATCCTTATCATTTAAGCCCGGAGAAACAGACTCTGGTAGAAGTAGAAATCCCATACATGTTGAAAAATCACTTAAATGAACGGGTGTCGGCTGCCCTAACTTCACTAAACCCTTCAAGGTGGCAGTCGATGTCAGTGACTTGGGGTGTGGGTGTGGTCTTATTGCAAGATGATGAATCAGCCATAAAAAGGCCAGTGGGATACTTTTCTAAAAGGTTAAATCGGCATCAGAATGATATTCTACCATAGAAAAGAAAACTCGGGGATTGTTACTAGCCTTTATAGAAAAGCTTGAAACTCAGGATGCCAGGCTGTTTCGATGGAGCTTTCTGCCATCACTTTATAACTTGAAGGTTGTCCATATTGCTGGAAAAGATAATGTAATGGCTGATGCGTTATTCAGGAGGTAATTTTGTTAGAATAATATAGAAATCAAAAGGTCAGAACCTATACAGAGATTCTGTATAAGGAGTGAGAGAGATTGGGCGAGTGCATGTTAATCATTTGTATATTTTTTTCCAATATGTTTTGTAATGAAATGGATTTGAAAATGGCATTTCATTCCTTACGGATGGAGGCATATGAGGAACCTGTTTTTGGAAAATTTGAAGGACATTGAATTTTGGACATTCTTCCTCCTGAGTTATTTTTAAAAGTTTGCAGTATTCTCTTGAGGCTTTGAATATGCCATTCGTCAAGAAACCATGGATCAAGACTGATGTCCAGTGGGAACACCTGGACAGGAAAGAGATGCTTTGTATATCTAAGTTAACAAATAACTGCTGTTGCCAGGCTAAATACTCTTGCTGATTGGTTAAAACTACCTAGCCTAAGAAAAGTATCCTTTGAACATCTGAATCTTAAAAAAAACTCAGGCAGAGATAGTGTGTGGGTCTGCCTTAGAAGCAGGCTGCCCCATCTTTGTGTTAAACTTTCCTCAGAAAGGTTTCATTAGGATAACTCATCTGTTTTTTGAGAGTTCGCAAAGTTGTGATTAGTAAGAGTCATCAAGGACAGTTTCACCAACAGATCCATCGAAAGAACTTCCAGATCTATTGTGACCAGAATTCTGTTTGATCAACAGCGTCACGATCTCTTTGAATTTTATCTTTCAAAAAGAAAGGCTCCCATCCTTCAACTTCTGCAGGGGACTGTGTTTGTTTTGTCCTGTTTTTGTGTTTGTGTGTGAATGTATGAGTGTTCGAATATCAGTTTTTTTAGAAAGGGGAAAAAAATCATTATACTTCTAAACTTGTTTTTAAAAAAGTAGTTTGTTTCATAATAAATCAATATTTTTTGTGTTTACTGACATAAGCCTGGTTATTGTCATTTTATGCTGGGAATAGTAGTATCAAAGGGTAATAATTGGCCAGTTTTGTGGGTGAATTAAACATTTAAACTATTGTTACGACCTATGGAGAAGTGAGGCAAGAAGTAACTGCACACTCCTCCCATCTCAGTCCGTAACAGGCTTTATTAATAGGGCTATTGAGTACAAGTGTAAGGAAGTCATGAATTTCTATAAGACACTAGTTAGGCCTCATCTGGAGTACGGCATTCAGTTCTGGAGGAAGAATGTGAAGATATTGGAGAGAGTACAGAGGAGATTGACAAGAATGATTCAAGGGATAAAGAATTGTAGCTAGGATTGATTGGAAAGGCTGTGACAGATGTTTCTGATGCAAGGAAAAATGTTTCCACTCAGAGGTTGGTTGGAGTCTGGAACAAACTCCCTAAGAGGGTGGTGGAGGCAGGTTCAATCAAGGTATTCAAAAGGAAATTGGATTGCTACCTGAAAAGAAAGAATGTGCAAGGTTATGGGGATAAGGCATGGGAGTGGGCCTAGGATGCTCTTTCAGAAAGACAGTGCAGACTCGATGGGCCCAATGCCACCAATGCACTGTAAAGATTCTGTGATTCTGTGTGTGTATGTGGAGCAGGACATTCCTAGCACTCCTTTATCTTGGGTTCTAAATGTGTGAAATAAACTAACCATCTGAGCTAATCTTAGTTCAAGTTTACTGTGGATTATTAGTAAAATTGGATGACAGAAACTGAGGGTTTGGAAAAGCCCTCGGAAAAGCACGACGTTAAAAAAATAAATTCCAAACACCACCTGCTTAGACAGGTTGTAGTAGGAAATCAGTGCAGTTTGTCTGTTTCTCCCTTGTCTGTAACGTAAGTAAAACACAGATGAGAGTCTGAAATGAGGATGAGAAATAATATTAAAAATAAAAACAGAAAATGTGAGAAACACTCAGCGGTCAGGAAGTGTCTGTAGGGAGAGAAAGGTGGGAATAATGTTTCAGATCCTGAACCCATTTTCAGGAATAGTCATCGACCTGAACTGTTAACCCCACCGTCCCTCTCCCCATAGACACCTCCTGACTCACTGAACGTTTCTAGCACTTTCTCTCTTCCTCTCATGCTCTCTCCCCTGAGTTCACTGTCCAACTATCCTCCCTAAATATCTCCTTCTATGTAAGCTCCCCAATCCATTTTCACGGCCAACCCCCCTTGACCTTGCCACCTCACGTGCTCTCATTACTCCCTTAGTTTCAATCTCAGAGAATGCCATCTTTGATCATTTCCTTGTATCACGTTCCACCCACATCCCCTTCCATGACCCAACAGTACCACCTGCTCAATCCACCCCTGGCAAAAAAACACCCCTAATTCACTTTCAACTGCACTGACAAAATACCAGCTATCTAGGCTTAGATCATGGATGTTGTTGCAACAGTTCTGTAGCTCCTGATTTGCTCCACTGCAGTCCCAACCTCTACTTTCAATGCTCTGGCCCCCAGTAAAACTATTACTCTCTTTCACCATGGCCAATCCCACACAGTATACGTTTCATCTCCCTTCCCTTAAGTCTAAGAGAGACTGATTTTAAAGAATATGGCAGACATGGTTTAACCATGTCACATCTGGCTGGACCACTGATGTGAATCTGCTTCTGCTAAAGCTGTTCCCATCTTGCATAGCAAAGATAACTCCTCTCTACCATAAACTATCTTCTTAAAACACTTCTGCTCTATGTCCTCCACCCTCACCTCCAAGGAGTTCGTGGAGTGTGAGGAGTTCATGGACTTCTTTGTCACTAAGTCCAATAACATCTGACCAGTGGCTCTGCTGCATCCCTCCCAGCTGAGGCAAGCTTCCTCTAAAGTGTTCTCTGTCCTAGGCCTGAACTTGAAACTTTCTCTTGTTTCTCTCCTGTCTCCCCTCGTGCCCATTTTGAACTCATCTTCTCCATTAGGCCTGCTTCCTGCACCTTTGGCCCTATTCCCACTAAACTACCGACTGACCAATTTCCCCTCCTGGTCCCCAGGTTAGCTGATATTGTTAATGGTTGTTTTGTTTCAGGTGCTGTCACTCTCTCCTCTAAATTTGCTGCTCTTCCACATTGTAACCACTGTAACTACTGTAAAACTCTGCTGCCCACGTCTTAACTTGCACCAAATCCCATCACCCCAGCACTTGCTGACCTACACTCCCAGTCAAGCAATGCTTTGATTACCAATCATCCCTCTCCCTGGAAACTGTCTGAGACTGAACCAGACTGCTCACAACCTTGGTGTCATACTTGACCCCGAGATTATCTTCCAGCCACATATGCACCATCACTGAAACCGCCTATTTCCAGCTCAGTAACATCACCTGACTCCACTCCTGCCTCAATTTATATGCTGCTGAAACCCTAATCCTTGCCTTTGCCATGTCTAGACCAGAATATTTTAACGCAATCTTGACTGACCTCCAACATTCCACCTTCCATAAAGTTAACATCCTCCAAAACTCTGATGCCTGTGTCCTAACTCATACCAAGTCTCATTCATCCAACATCACCCAACATACTCACCTATATTGGCTTCCATTTTAATGACACTTCAATTTTCAAATTCACATCCTTGTTTTCAAATCCCTCCAGCCCTCCCTACATAGCTAACATCCACCAGCCCTACAACTCCGAGATAGTGAGCTAACATGAACACAAAGCAAACAATTATGATTGAATCATAATTGTCATAGAATGGTGATAGCATAAAGGAGGCTATTAAACCATCATATTCATGTTTGAATACTGTAAGGGCTACCACGCTATTCTCACAACATCTCCTTTTCCCCAGAGCCCTGTAAACTTTTTCTCTTCAGATAATTATCCAATTCCCTATGAAAACCACCATTCAATCTGCCCCACCACACTCTCGGGCAGTGTATTCTGTATCCAATGCATTCACTGTTTTAAGAGGGGAGGTGGTGACATAGTGGTATTGTCATTGACTAATATTCCAAAGACCCAGGGTAATATTCTGGGGACCCGTTTTTGAATCCCACCATAACAGATAGTGAAATATGAATTCAATAAAAATCTAATGATGATTGTAAAATTCCCTTTTAGGAAGGCAATCCCTACACTACAGAAATGTGGTTGACTCTTAAATGCCCTCTGAACAAGGGCAGTTAGGGATGGGCAATAAATGCTGTCTAAGCTAATGATGCCACATCCAATAAATAAAATAAAAAGCTTTTACTTATGTCAATCTTGTTTTGTTTAGTTGGAATAGTTTCTCACTGTCCACTCTGTCCATAAATTTGAACACCTCTATCAATTTTCCTCTTAATCTTAGCCTTGAGGACCCCAGCTTCTCCAATCTATCCATTCAGTAACTGAAGTTCTTCATTCCTAGAACCATTCATTTGAATCTTTTCTCCACCCTCTCTACTGCCTTCACATCCTTCCTGAAGCACAGTGCCCAGGATTGAACACAATACTCCAGCTGAGAGTTGAACAGCATTTTATAAAGATTCACCATGATTTCCTTGCTTTTGTTATCCATGCCTCTATTTATGCCTCAGGATCCCATGAGCCTTATTAATCACTTTCTCAATCTGCCCTACCACCTTCACTGAATTGTGTACATAGACGCCAAGCCTCTTGGCTCCTCCAACCCCTTCCTAACAAAATGTATTACTTCACACTTCTCGGAATTAATTAATCAGTCACATGTGCAGCTAGTCCATTAATCTGCGTCCTCTTGGAGTCAATTGCTATTCACCTCACAGATCAAAATACTTCCAGATTTTGTGTCATCTGCAAATTTGTGCCCTGCACATACAAATCCAGGTCATCAGTATACATCAAGAACAGCAGCGGTTTTAATACTGACCCCTGGGGAACCTGACTATCTTCCTTCCTCCAGTCTGAGGAACAAATGGACATCACTATTCTGTTTCCAGTCACTCGACCAACTTCACATTCATGCTGCTTCCGTCCTTTTTATTCCACAGGCTTCATCTTTCAATTAGGAGAGGAAATGGTATGTTTGTGTCTCACACGTTACAATAGTGAGTACACTTAAAAGTACTTTATTGGCTGTAAAGTGCTTTGGATCAACTGGTTGCTGTGGAAGGCATTATACAATGAAAGTCTTCAAAGGAGTTAGAGTATGACAGTGAGCAAGTTTTTTTTTGTTAAAACACAGCAAGGATACTGTGCACAGTTTTGTTGTTCTTGTCTAAGGAAAGATCTACTCACCTTAAAGGGAGTGTAACTGAAATTTACCAGACTGATTCTTGGGATGAAGTGATTGCACTTTGAGGAGTGATCTGAGTAGGCTGTGCTCATGTTTTCTAGAGTTTAGAAGAATGAGAGGTGAAGCTTTAAACATTTTAAGGGTCTTGATAAGATATGTACTGAAATTATGTTTCCTCTGGGTTGGGAGTCCAGAACTAGGGGTCTCAGGATAAGGGTCAGACAATTAGGACTGAGATTAAAAATTTTCAGATGAAAGGGTTGTGCATGTTTGGAATTCTTTATCCTACAGCAGTGGCAGGCAACCTGCGGCCTGCAGGCCACATGTGGCCCATCAGGGTTCTGAGTGCTGCCCATGAGACATTATGTTGATCGCTGCTCATGCACAGGGTTGCCAGGTTCTGCTGATTTTCATCCGCATAGTTTTCTTTCCCACGGGTATTACTTAAGTGATACGCACGCAAAACAGGGGCCTGTGAAGTGAGGTGTGTGCTGATTGCACACAACATTGACTGTGAGAGCCATGGGCTCCCTCTGTGTCCAATCAAAGTGCTGCTACAATGCCCGATTTCAATCCTGCAGCCCACTGAGGTGAAGGAAGGCCACTCATGTGGCTACTCACTAGCCTAGGCAGCCCATCACTGCCCTAGAGTGTTGTTGATGTTGAAACATTTAATGTAATCAAGATGAATATTGGTGAGATTTTTGGATACCAAGGAAATTGAGGGATATTGGGATAGAGCATGAAGGTGAGGTAGAAAATCTGCCAAAATCTTGCTGAATGCTGGGACCTACTCCGATTATTAGTTTTTATTCGCTCCATTTTTGCATTTTCATTACTGCACTCCTCACCAACACAGCCCTAACTGGAAATCCCCAGGTTATTGACAGTTAGCAGCCCTGCAAACTGGAGGCCGAGACATACTTTGAACTTCCGCATCTGGCCAGGGTGCGGCTCCAGGTTTCATTTTAATCACCGTGCGGATTCAATCCAGGAACCACGTGGCCCCAGTGATGAAGGCGGGGCTTTACGCTGATTGGTTAACGTGCTGCCAATCTTTCCTTGGCAATCAATAGAAAGGGCGGATTTAACAGGGGATGTGAATTATCCAGGATTGTGTTTTGTTGTCCAGTGCACATGACTAGCCCCGAGATGGCACGGAGCTAATTAAAGTCAATGTTTCCCAGTTCGGGGTTTTATTAACATTCCTGCATTTCACCAAGTTTCAAACTGAAATGTACACGCTGGATTATAACTGATTTGTAGATATTATATAAGGAACTCTCAGTTAAAGCTAAATTAATTTCCAATCAAACTAACCAGATCTTCCCACCCTGATGCTGAGTATTTGCTTAGTTCTTCCCAAAGGATGGGGGTTAGGAGATCCAGATTAACCTTCTCATCGAAATGTAGTGAAATATTTGTTTATGACATCTTTTACAATCTCTCCTTTGCCTCCACCTGTCGCTGGCCTTCTATCCAGCTTCAGGTGTTTCACCACCTCCCCGCCCCCTTAAACAGGATATATTTCACCACATTTCTGTAGAAGAGTCATCTGGACTCGAAACATTGACCCTGTCTTTCTCAATAATAAAAGGAGTTCCTGAGGAAATGGAACATCCTCAACATTTTCTTTCAAGGGAAATCTATGAAGTGCATCAGCATTTGTAATTTGACTTCCAGGCCTAAGGATGAAAGTATAGCCGTACACTGCCAGGGTCAATGCCTTACTTGTGTTTCTGTGTCTTCTTTCGATGCACTTTCTCCTTTGTAGCACTGACTTTAATCTTGGCCTTTTCTCTTCAATATTGGCAGATTAGTTTAAGATGTAAGCTCAACTTGAGTGAATTCAGTGGTTGAGTCTCCCAGAATTTCATCATCCGTCTGCTTCTTCGAAAATTCTGCAACTTTTGCCTCCAAAGCCTCTTTGGATTTATGAAGCTGATTCTTCAGCTCTTCCATCTCATTTTTGTATTTGTTTGCTGCTTCCTGGAAAGTTAAGCATTGTTGTGTCTTCTCTGCCAACTCATCCTTCATTTTGGTCAGAGAAGTGCTGAATTCTTTGTTTCTCTTCGTATTTTTTCAGAGGTACAAACTTTGACCTGAGGGAACCTTGTCGTGTGTAAAGGTCTTTCAGCTGGTTTTATCTTTCCTTTCGGAGGTTGCTCACCTCACCTCGAACTCTGTCCTTAAGTATGGTCTCTTTGACTTCCTTCTGCTGTTCTTCCATGTTTTGGCTCAAGACAGTCTGCAGTTATTCAGGTTGCTGAGTCTTTACACACTCTTTTTCCAAAGTAGAAACACTTCCTGCTTCCTTTTAGAATCTCAGCGGTCCCTCAAGGTTGATTTCCCTCAGCCAGTTTCGCCCAAGAAGGCTTGGTCTTCTGCCTGCTACCACCATCAAGGGTAGTTTTACTGATTGGCTTCCGTAATGAAGACTAACCTTGCTTATACCTTTGACTTGAATGTCTTCTCCGGTGTAAGTTTTCAATTTGGCATCCGTTTCTTCCAAATATTAATTTATGTTCCCCATTGTTCAGATATCTGAATGTATGTTCACCAATTACCGTAGCGGAAGCTCCTCTGCCAACTTCCATTCTAATGGCTCCATCATTCACTTTCATTGTTACATAGATTAGTTCTGATCTACCCATCTTCAAATTATACAATGAATAAATGTCTGAATCGGTCACTTCAGGCTCTTCTGTGTTGCAGATCTCACAGTGTTTTTTTTCTTTTGTTTGAAAGTCTGCCTGATTCTAACCTTGCGATGTCTCATGAGGTGTCCGTTTCGATAACAGTAAAAACATTTGATTTTTAATAAACGGCCATTCATTACAAGGTTGTCTGCATCCACCTCTGTTCCCATTATTCCATGTTTTCACTGCTAAGTCATTTATTTTTACTTGCCTGCTAGCAGTGGCTGCTGCCGGATTCTCAGCAGAGCCTTACATTTTTGCACCCTTTTTGGCTGGGGCTTCCCACCCAACATGAAGGACGGCACCATTTTGCGCTCCCTGTGTGGCTTTCGAGTCTCTTACACTGCTCTCCATAGCGAGTGTTAACTCTGGTGCCTTCTTAAAGTCTAAATTTGTCTCAGACAGTAACCTCTTCTGAATTGTGTCTTTATTTATACCACACACCAATTGATCTCTTAGCATGTCAGTTATTGATGTACCAAACTTGCAATGCTCTGTTAACTGTTTCAGACTGCCATATAACAAGCAACTGTCTTCCCCGCGGATCTATTTCTTGAGTTAAATTTGAGCCATTGCATCATTACCGAGGGCTTTGGCTGGTAATGACTCTTTACAAAGTTCACTAAGTCATCAAAACTTTGAATCTGGGGCACTGGGTGCCGTCAAACTGTGAATCAATTCATAGGTCTTACTCCCACACGTGGATAAGAGGATCGCTCACCTCTTCTCCTCCCCCACAATGTCATTTGCTTGTAAAAAGAACGTGAGGTGTTCTATATAATGGAACCGATCATCCGTGGTCAGATCGAAAGGGTCAATTCTTCCAAACTGTGGCGATATTTGAGGGGATTGCTTCGACGATGAGGACGGGAAGTCTACTTACAATCATCGTGCAAGGTACAACCCAATTTCATTTCTCTTGGTTTCCTTTGGCTTTTCTTTGCATCTTCTTTGCCTATTCTGACTTTTGCCTCATGGTCAGTTTGTTGGATCCTCGTCACTAGCTTGTTCAGACTTATGGATCCAGGTTACATGCTTGTTTCCGGATGGCTGAGTTGGTACAGTAGACAGAGTAGATCAGTGGACGGTTCTTAGGTAGAACACATTTGGCTTATTTACAAAGGGACACAGCAGCTACACTTGCGTGCTTCCAACACAACCCTGTCTCTACATCACAAACTCTAACTAAAGGCTACTGACTGCTGAGGTAGCCCACGCTACTCTGCTATTGGATACTAAGATCATGTGATCTTCCATTATAACGTTCTTCTTAGAGGCATATTACACATCAGATTACAAAACCTGAGGCCTCAGAAGAATATCTTGAGATCTGAGGAGGCAGCAGGAGATTGGAGACTCCCTGCTGCCATCCACTGGGGCAAAGGTAATGCTTTGAAGCAGTAGTGTTTTGTCAGGTACGACTGAAAAGCTGAAGTTTTGCCTGTGACTTGGTGCTGAAGTGCTCAGGAATCCAGGGGAACAGAGTCTCGGGAGACGAGATTGAAAGCCTGAGGGGTGAACCTTTCAGACAGTCTGAGGCAGAGCAACATTTGCAGAGAATTCCAAAGTTCTTTGAAGGTGAAGACTGAATCTATCATGAGAGAGATAGAGTTTCAACGAGATAGGTGGACTTACTGTTTCTTGTGGTGTCTGAATGAGTTGCTGAGAAATCCACGGAATCTGTCTGGGTCACATTTGCCATTTAATGTGAAGTGTGGTGATTTCGACCATATGTTGCCCGTTAATTCACATGTAACACATATTAACCCTGAATGTTAGAGTACAAGATAGATATTGTAGATTGGTTTATTTTTCTGACCTGGAAAGTTTATTTTGTTTGTTCAAAAACCATGGAATCTTATGACTTTCATCTTTTAGCTGGTGCCTTGGATCTCATGCTTTGTCTACTTCAAACAAAAAGTTGCTTGTCCTTAATCAGATCGTACTAAAAACTTGGGGATCTGGTCCAGGATCATAAAAAGTGACAGTGATGAATAGTCACAGCTACAACACTGTGCAGTGTTAACATAGAGTATAAAACTATTAAAATGTACTGTTAAGTACAGGAGAGAGAGAGACAGTCAACCTGCACTGATTTCTTCTTATCACCTGTCTGTGGGCAGAAGGTGTTTTGAATTAGTTTTTAAAAGATTAGGCAGTGGTGTGGTTTCCCAATCCCTCGTTTTTTTGTGATCCAATTTTACTAATAATCCACAGCAATCTTGAATTAGGATTAACTCAGGAGGTTAGTTTATTTTTCACATTCAAAACCCGGAAAAAGGAGTCTTAGCAACATCCCACTCTGCACGCATGCGTACAGAATCACACACACACGCACGGAGGGCAACAGAGGGGTTTTACATGACAAGGACCACAGAAAAATAAATATTAGTTCACGTGAGTTCCAGAGTCTGAAGTCAGAGTCCAATGAGGAATTCCTTCACATAGGTTTTCCATTTCAGCTGGCCGAAGACCGGATTCACTTTTCTGTTAGTGTTGATACCACAAGATGATATATGTATGCAGTGATCCCAGAAGGAGAAAACAGTTCGGACCAATATTCTAAATTCCCAGTTTTTACTGTTTTTTCCTTCTGGGATTGAATTGGTTCTGTAGACCATGCAACAAAATCTTGCAGCAGAGCCAGACTGGAGGGGGCAGATTTTGTTCTGCCCAGAGGAACTTGCTTCTTGGCTCACCAGGTCAATAGTAAAACAACAGACTGACTGTAAGGCCCAAGGTGTAATTTTAAAATTGTCCAAAAGGCCAAAGGCTTGGGTCATGTGACTTGGCCTATTAATGGTTGATTGAAGCTCAACAAGTAGTTTATGTGTTCTTGGCCAGGATTCCACTGTTCCTCCTTAGGAGAGGTTATTAACATCACTTAAAGAAAAAATGTTTCAACCTTTCTCTTTTGCGATAGTTCAGAATGGTGGAATCAGTTTGTCTGTATTTCTGCTTTTGTTGATGACAAGGGGTTTGTAGAATGAAGTGTGAAATTCCAGAAGCTGAGAAAAAAATATTTTGTCCTTGAAACTGTTGGGGGATACCTCCCAGAGAGCGAGTTAATCCTGTGATCAGGTGACTAGTAGCAGCCATCTTAATTTTTCTTTGTTCAATGGAAAATTCCAGTCTTAATCGATAACATTTTGAACATAGAATGTTGAGTTAATTTTCACACATTAGGAACCCAACAATCCCACCCTTGGGAAAGAAAATGAATTATAATTTATCTTTTTATGTGCTGTTGCAAAAGAAAACAAGTTTGTGAACTGACTGTGTTCAGGTGATGATTCAGTGTGTGAACTGACTGTGTCCAAGTAGTGATTCAGTTTCTGAACTTCAGTGTCCAAGTAATGATTCAGTTTGTGAACTGACAGTGTCCAGGTAATGATTCAGTTTGTGAACTGACAGTGTCCAGGTAATGATTCAGTTTGTGAACTGACAGTGTCCAGGTAATGATTTAGTTTGTGAACTGACAGTGTCCAGGTAATGATTCAGTTTGTGAACTGATAGTGTCCAGGTAGTGATTCAGTTTGTGAACTGACAGTGTCCAGGTAATGATTCAGTTTGTGAACTGACAGTGTCCAGGTAATGATTCAGTTTGTGAACTGACAGTGTCCAGGTAATGATTCAGTTTGTGAACTGACAGTGTCCAGTGAAAGAAAGGAGAGACAGAAAGCAGGAAGACAGGGGGCAGTTAGTCTAGCATCTGTCATTGGGAAAATGCTCAAATCCAATATGAAAGAGGTAGTAGCAGGACATTGAGAAAATTATAACACAATGAGACAGAGTTAACATAGTTTTGTGAAAGGCAACTAGTGTTTGGCAAATTTATTAGAGTTTTTTGAGGAAATCACGAGCAGGGTGGATAAAGGGGAACCAGTAGGTGCAGCGTATTTGCATTTTCAAATGGCGTTTGGTAAGGTGTCACATAAAATGCTACTGCACAAGATAAGAGCCCATGGTGTTGGGGGTTATATATAACATGGATAGAGGATTTACTAACTAACAGGAAACGAGAGAGTCAGGATAAATTGTTCTTTTTCATTGGAAAACTGTAACTAATGGTGTGCCACAAAGATCAGTGCTATGGCCTCAACTATTTACAATGGGAGCCAAATTTTCAGATGATAAAAAGGTAGGTAGGAAAGCAAGTTGTGAGGAGGATACATAAGAGTGTGCAAAGGGATATAGCTAAGTTATGAGAGTTAGCAAAATTTGACAGATGGTGTATAATGTGGGAAACTGCGAGGTGGCCCACTTTGTTGAGAAGAATCAAAACTCTGAATATTATTTAATTGGTGAGAGACTGCAGAATGCTGTGGTGCAAAGGGATATGGGGGTTATTGCCCATTAATCACATACAATATGCATGCAGGTAGAGCAAGTAATTAGGAAAACAAATGGACTATTGGCGTGTATTGTAAATGGGATGGATGGTGTAAAGAAGTAGGGAAGCCTTGCTTCAACTGTATAGGGAATTGGTGAGACAGCACCTAGTGTACTGTGTTGTTTCAGTCTGGTTACTTAAGGGGGAGGGTGGGGGGAGGTATGGTTGCATTGGAAATAGTTCAGAGAATGTTCACAAGCCATATTGTCAGGGTGAAAGATTGTCTTATGGAGAAAGGTTGAGCAGTTTGTACCTTTACTCATTGTAGTTTAGAAAAATGAGAAATGATCTTATTGAAAGATATAAGATTCTGAGGGGGCTCAACAAGAATGATGCTGAGAGCATGGTTCCCCTTGTGGAGGAAACTAGAACCAGGAGGCACAGTTTAGAAATAATGGGTGGCCCATTTAAGACTGAGATGAGGAGGAATTTCTTCTCTCAGCGAGTCATTAATCTTTTGAAATTCTCTTTCACAGAGTGCAGTGGAGGATGGGTCAATGAATATATTCAAGGCTCAGTTTGATTTTTGATTGACAAGGGAGCCATGGGTAATGGGAGATAGTGAAATTTAATTGAGGCCAGAATCAGATCAGCCATGATCTTATTGAATGGTGGAGCTTGCTTGATGGGCCGAATGGCTTACCTCTGTTCCTATTTCTTCTGATTTCTTAGCGTTAAGTTCCTTTTGCAACTCCTCAAAAATAATGAAGCAATCCATGGCTGCATGAAGGAATATAATTCAAGCTTGAACTGATAAGTGACAAGTAACATTCATGCCACACATGTTCCATCTTCAAGAAGAGGGAATCTAACCAACTCCCCTTGACACAGAACAACAAAGCTTTTGTTGAATCATCAGGCATCGACATCCTGGGTCTAACCATTAAACAGAAACCTAGACAGCCACCATTTACTCCCAGTCAGAGGCTGGTTGTTCAGAGGTGAGAACATCACCTCCTGACTCCCCTGAGTCTTTCCACCATCTACAAAGTACAAGTCAGGAGTGTGGTGAAATATCTCCACTTGCCTGGACGAGTGGAGCCTCAAAAGCACTCAGGAAACTCAGTGCCATCCGGGATAGCACAAGCCACTTGATCTGCACCAAATCCATCAACTTAAATCTTGACTCTCTCCACCACCAGAGCAACATGGCAGCTGTGCGCGTCACCTACAACATGAAGTGCAGCAACCCACCAAGCTGCCTCCAGCAGCACCTTCCAAACCTGTGACCTCTACCACCTAAAAGAACAAGGGCAGGAGAATGCATGAGAACAGCACCACCTGAAAGTTCTCCTCTGAGTCACGGAGAATCCTGCCTTGGAAATAAATTGGCGATCCTTCACTATCATTGGGTCAAATGTCTGGAACTCCCTCTCTGACAGCACTCTGTTGGGTGTATCGACAGTACAAGGAGTGCAGATGTTCAAAAATGCGGCTCACCATCACCTACTCAAGGGCAATTAAGGATGGGCAACAAATGAAAGACGAACTTCCTGTGACATCCCTTTCACGTTAAATATCCCACAGAGTTCAGGCCCAATCTTCTCTTCATTCCCCATTCTTTAGTTTTCCTTTTTATCCACACAATAATAGAATAATCTTTTATGAAGGATTGTCCATTGTTCCCAAAGTGGTCAATAGGAGTGAATTATGCTTTCTAGCTACCTCGTGTGTGAAGAAATCTATCCAAATTCACCCCAATGCTTCAAATTAGCCTAAATTTTGCATTCTGGTTACTTTGTTGAAATAATTGACAAAACTTTATTTGATCAGAATATGAAGACTTGCAGCTACTCCTCACTTAATCTGCTCACTTCTGCTGGAATGAGTCCCAAGTTCTCAAATCCCTCTCTAATAGTAGGAACTCCGCATCACTGTTAATAGCCGAATGAATCTGCTGACAGTCTTTCCATTGCTTTTACTTCCTTCTGATAATGGAGTGCGTAAACCTCACACAATGGACAGATGTTCTGCTCCTGTGCTCTGTGTGGAACGTGACTACCCCGGGGGACCATCAGCAAATTGAACTCATTCAGTCTCTACTTGGTCATCCATTAATTTTATTGGATGGATTTCTGATCCATTTTGGTTACAGACTGACAGTTTTTAGTTTGAATTTTCCTTTACTTAAACATTGAGAATCTGGAATCATTGTCTTTTATTCCTGTCACAATCTCCGCCTCATCGCCACTTCATTTCATCTCCAACTTTGGCCACTGTCTGTGGCTGACCCTGACTGTTCACAACTTATCTCCTCCTATTTACTCTCAAACTGAGCTTTCGGGTCCTTATCACTTCCATTACAAATAAAACAAGCTTCCAATTAAATAAAATGTCTGCTCTCCTGACTCAGCTTACTAACTGCTGAAACCCTCATCTGTGCATTTGTCATCTTTTAGAGTCAGTCATTTAAATGATTATCTGGATGGTCTCCTTTGCTCTTCCTGACATAAATGTTAGCACATCCAAAACTCTGATCGGTGTATCCTGTCCCAGTTTCCCAGGTCTTGCTGAGCTTTCACTTGTGTACTCTTTCACCCAGTGGCTCCTGGTCCTTCAATGTCTACAATTTAAAATTCCCATCTTTCTATTTAAATTCCTTCATGACCTGGTAACCACTCCACATCACCCACCCCAACCACCACCACACTCCCCAAACCAACTTTTCTGCAGCCCTATAACAGTCCTTTGACTCTGGGCTCTTGTACTCCCCTCACTGCAGCAGTGGTATCAGAGCATCCAGTTGCTGAAGGCCCACACAGCCTTGGTTTTGTGAGTTAGACCCATTGGCCCTCATCTCCTCTGTAAGGTTTAGCACTTTCATTTAGTTTTTGCTCACTTGAGTAATATCTGCTGATAACTGCTCTAACCATATAAATGCTGTGATTACAAGAGCAGGCCAGAGGCTGGATATTCTGTAACTCGTGGCTAATTTCCTGACTTCCCAAAACCTCTCTACAGTATCGCCCAGTGAATGATGTGATATTCTCTAGTTGTCTGGAAGCTTTCAGCAACAACATTGAAGAAAATCTACATCATTCAGGAGAAAGCAAGTCCACTTCATCAGCAGCTTATCCACCACTGTAAACATCCACTCTCTCCACCACAGGTACACCATGTCTACAGTGTGTGTGATCTGCAAAATACACTACTGCAATACAACACAGATTCTTTGTCTGATATCTTTTGCTTTCTCTTTTGTTTTTCGTTCCCAGGACAGTGGCATCACAAGAACAACATCTACTGCCCACTTGTCCATCTCTAGTTTCTCTTGTGAAGGTGATGCTGAAACATCTCTTATGCTGCTGGATTTTGAATAATGAAAGTACCCCCAGAGTGCTGATAGTCAGTTCCAGGATTTTGACAAAGCGATGATACAGAAATGGCGATCCATTACCAAGTCAGGATGGTTTGTGACTTGAATATGTTGATGTTACCGTGCATCTGCTACCATTATCCTTTGTGGATTTGAGTGATGCTTTCAAAGAACCTGTGGCATATTGCTGCAGTGCATTACGTAGATAGTACACACTGCTGCCAGTGTTCACCTGTGTTGGAGGGAGTGGATGATTAAGCTGGTGGATAGGCTGCTGATAAAATGGATTGTTTTACAAGCCCAGGATGCTGCCTGGGCTGAGGGTCTGAGCTATGAGGAAATATTGGATTGGCTGGGGTTGTTTTCCTTGGAGCAGTGAAGGTTGTGAGGGAACCCGATAGAGGTGTATAAGATTATGAGGGGCATAGTTAGGGTGGATAGGAAAGCACTTTTTCCATTAGTAGAGGGATCAATAACCAGGGAGCATAGATTTAAGGAGGGGAGTTGAGGAGAAAACTTTTCACCCAGAGGGTGGTGAGAATCTGAAACTCACCGCCTGAAAGGGTGGTTGAGTCTGAAACTATTGTAACATTTAAGAAGTATTTAGATATTCACTTGTGTTGCCATAGCCTCCAGCACTATAGGCCAAGCGCTGGAAAATGGGATTAGTGTAGTTAGATCTTTGTTGACTGGCATGGACATGATGGGCCAAATGGCTTCCTTCTGTGCTGTAAACACCCACGAGTCCTGAATGATGTAGATTTTCTTCAGTGTCACTGTTGCAAGCTTCCAGGCAACTGGGGAGTATTCCATCTGACACAGGGCAGTGTGTTGAACAGACTTTGGGGAGTCAGAAGATGAGCCAAGAGCCACAGAATATCCAGCCTCTGGCCCGCTTTCGTAATCACATACTTTATGTAGTTAGAGCATTTTTGACACGGAAGAAATCAGTGAGGGTAATTCCACTGAATTACAAAGGGAGCTGTAAATGCTCTGATGGGAGAAGGCAATTGGCTGGCACTTGTGTGGTACGTGTATCAGTAAATTGTTGTCTGGGTCTTGCTGCATGCCAGCATTTTCTGAAGTTTGTGAATGGAACTGAACACTCTGCACCCATCAACAAACATCGCCACTTCTGACTTCATGATGAACCACCTGAAGATGGTGATGCCGAGGCTGCAGCGATATCCTGGGGCTGAGATGATACGCCATGTAAAAACATACACACCTGGCAGGATCCTGATACACTGTTAAACCTCAAACACACCTGGCAGGATCCAAATACACTATTAAACCTCAAACACACCTGGCAGGATCCTAATACACTGTTAAACCTGAAACACACCTGGCAGGATCCTGATACACTGTTAAACCTGAAACACACCTGGCCGGATCCTGATACACTGTTAAACCACAAACACACCTGGCAGGATTCTAATACACTGTTAAACCTCAAACACACCTGGCAGGATTCTAATACACTGTTAAACCTGAAACACACCTGGCAGGATCCAAATACACTGTTAAACCTCAAACACACCTGGCAGGATCCAAATACACTGTTAAACCTCAAACACACCTGGCAGGACCCTGATACACTGTTAAACTTCAAACACACCTGGCACGACCCTGATACACTACGAAACCCTGTACACATCTGGCAGGATCTTGATACACTACGAAACCCTGTACACACCTGGCAGGATCCTGATACACTGTGAAACCTCAAACACACCTGGCAGGATCCTGATACACTATGAAACTCCATACACACCTGGCAGAATCCTGATACACTGTGAAACCCCGTACACACCTGGCAGGATCCTGATACACTATGAAACTCCACACACACCTGGCAGGATTCTGAGACACTGTGAAATCCCGTACACACCTGGCAGGATCCTGATACACTGTGAAATCCCGTACACACCTGGCAGGATCCTGATACACTGTGAAACCCTGTACACACCTGGCAGGATCCTGAGACACTGTGAAACCCTGTACACACCTGGCAGGATCCTGATACACTGTTAAACCACAATCACACCTGGCAGGATTCTAATACACTGTTAAACCTCAAACACACCTGGCAGGATCCAAATACACTGTTAAACCTCAAACACACCTGGCAGGATCCTAATACACTGTTAAACCTGAAACACACCTGGCAGGATCCTGATACACTGTTAAACCAGAAACACACCTGGCAGGATTCTAATACACTGTTAAACCTCAAACACACCTGGCAGGATCCAAATACACTGTTAAACCTGAAACACACTTGGCAGGATCCTAATACACTGTTAAACCTGAAACACACCTGGCAGGATCCTGATACACTGTTAAACCACAAACACACCTGGCAGGATCCTGATACACTGTTAAACCACAAACACACCTGGCAGGATCCTGATACACTGTTAAACCACAAACACACCTGGCAGGATTCTAATACACTGTTAAACCTCAAACTCATCTGGCAGGATTCTAATACACTGTTAAACCTCAAACACACCTGGCAGGATTCTAATACACTGTTAAACCTCAAACACACCTGGCAGGATTCTAATACACTGTTAAACCTGAAACATACCTGGCAGGATCCAAATACACTGTTAAACCCTATACACACCTGGCAGGATCCAAATACACTGTTAAACCTCAAACACACCTGGCAGGACCCTGATACACTGTTAAACCTCAAACACACCTGGCAGGATCCAAATACACTGTTAAACCTCAAACACACCTGGCAGGATCGTGATACACTGTGAAACCCTATACACACCTGGCACGACCCTGATACACTACGAAACCCTGTACACATCTGGCAGGATCCTGAGACACTGTGAAACCCTGTATACACCTGGCAGGATCCTGATACACTGTTAAACCTCAAACACACCTGGCAGGACCCTGATACACTGTTAAACCTCAAACACACCTGGCACGACCCTGATACACTACGAAACCCTGTACACATCTGGCAGGATCTTTATACACTACGAAACCCTGTACACACCTGGAAGGATCCTGATACACTGTGAAACCTCAAGCACACCTGGCAGGATCCTGATACACTATGAAACTCCATACACACCTGGCAGGATCCTGATACACTGTGAAACCCTGTACACACCTGGCAGGATCCTGATACACTATGAAACTCCACACACACCTGGCAGGATTCTGAGACACTGTGAAATCCCGTACACACCTGGCGGGATCCTGATACACTGTGAAACCCCGTACACACCTGGCAGGATCCTGATACACTGTGAAACCCTGTACACACCTGGCAGGATCCTGATACACTGTGAAACCCCGTACACATCTGGCAGGATCCTGATACACTGTGAAACCCCATTCACCCCTGGCAGTAGCAGGATCCAGGTTGCTGTTTTAATCTCTGATAGCCCTATTTGTTACAGAGGAGGTTTGAACTAATTCTGTTTGTAATGGACACATTTAATGAGTTCTTGTGATTAATGGTGTCAGTGATTCTTGAGCCACTAAAGTGAATTGATAAAGCGAGACCGGCAGTGAAAGGAATTAAATGCCAGAACGGAACACCGAGATCGTGACATCTTCCCAAAGAATCAGATTAAGTTAAGGAAAGAAAACTAGGCACAGGTCACAACGCCACAGTGGATCTTAACATTGCACAAATAAAGTATTTGGAACAGGCGGACCTTACTTGGGTATTGTTGTGGTTAAAGTTGATCAGTTTAATTGGAGTGCACCGTGTCTGCAGTTCACACATAGAGAAACAACATTCTGTGTAAAGTGGGTGCAGGAGAATGGCTGGAACTCGCCTGGCAGAGGCAGAGCGTTCGAAACAGTGTCAGAGTGCAGATTGCTCTGTCCTGTCTCAGATCAATTTTACAACAAGATCATTCTTTAAACGTGACGGGGTATAGCTTGCAATCCAGATTCCTGCACACATTGGATCTGCTTCTGGGCAGAAATCAGCATTTTCAGAATCTTTATAATTAAAGTCTCTCGATGGAGAATCTCTTGTTCAGAGCTTTTGGTCGATCCTGAAATAAAACTATCGGTAAGTTTTGGGGCTTTGCTCTTTAAATCTGGACACAGAATGGAGCATTTGACATGTTTTTGGTAAACTATAATTTACAAAGTTTGCCCTCTTGAATGGATTATCTGATCTTCACTGGAATTCTGTGAATTTCACAAAAATGCTAATCAACCTGAAATAAAAAAAGGCCATTGTCATCCAGTTAAAAGGGACATTCAAATTTTCCAGGAACTTTACATTTATTAAATGCTGCAATTTACTATTCAGGCAATGTTTAAATGTAGGAACGGGGGTGCTGTCAATCTGCCTTTTGAACTCATTGCCCTATTTAATTAATGTAGGCCTGATCTGGAACCTAACTCCATCTACCGTGAGCAGATGTCATCCTGGAATCAAAGGACAGCCAACCCTGACCTGCCTTTGATTCACTTCATTTGCTAACCTGAACTAATGACAATCTGAGCATCTCCTTCCTGAATAATTCAATGAGCCAGAATCCACCCTTTCAGTGTATCTGCTGCTGATTTACAATGATAAATATAACTATGGAATGTTAGTACTAATTCCCCCAACAACTGCAGCCATTGTTGCTCAGAAACAGTTTAATTTGGCGGTTACATGGTTAACTACCTCATGTACAGAAACAATCTTTCCCTCAGCTGATTGACAGGCACTGGCTCCTTGGCTCTCGGTCCAAACACAAACTTCAGAAAATCAATATATTCTGAAGAAGCGTCATATAGACTCAAAACGTTAATGCTATGTTCCTCTCCAAAAATCCTGCCAGACTTTCTGAGTTCTTTCAGCATTTTCTGTTTTTATTTCAGATTTCCAGCATCCGTAGCATTTTGCTTTTATATCTGAAAATTGATATTTGTTAAAATTTCCAATGTCCCAGATGGAAAGCAACAATTTGTTCCTAACCATTTGTCTGCTTTACTGAACATCTCTGGAACAAGAAGAGTTAAAGTAAAACTTCTAACAAAATTCATTCACGGTTGAATTGGCCACAAGTTGTCGAACTGGTTGGATTTGATTTGATTCCACTAGAAAGGCCCCTCCCTGCTCTGAAGCAAGTGAGGAATGTTTGAATTGAAATCATCTTGAGGATGGACCGCAGCTTTCACACAGAAGGCTGAGCTCTAACTCTCACAGAATAAGGGTATGATCCCATTCCCAATTCATAACTTGCTAAACTAAAATAAGTAGTTTCATCCTGATTGATGTAGTGGGATAACAAGGATATAACGTGCACCGTCTACACTGAAATGAAGTAGCAGCAATTTTTTTGCAGGTTGGAGCTAAGTTTAATGTAGCATCTTACAGTTTATGCCTCGGCCAGTTTCCCAAATGTCGTCTTAACCACCTGTCCTGGACCCCAACATCTCTCTGCGCCTCTGAGTTCCCTCTTTTACCAATCCTACCAGTATCCCGTCTGTCTTCTTAGCCACCCATCCTGCACTCCAACATGCCTTTGTTCCTTTGTTCCCTATTTTTCTAATCCTACCATTTGTTGTGTATTTCCTTGGCTTGTTTGTCCTTGCTAAATTTGTCACCACACTTCTTTGGATTGATTTCCATCAGGGTGAGCAACCGTCCTGGATTCTCTGTAAACGTGTCCTGTAGTTTGGCTTTTCACCCCATATTCTGGATCAGCCCTTCTCAGGATGTGATTTGTCCAGGATTTCTCCTGTCTCTGCATGCTTTGTGTCTGTACATGCCTCATCAGGTCGGTGGTTTCAGGTTCTGAGGGTGTTTGGGAGATGGCGTCCGTGCCAGCATCCTTGGGGTGGGTCGCACAGCAGAAGTCTCATGCATGACTCAAGAACCAATTCACAGCCCCTCCCTGACCTCAAGACACCACGAGCAACCCCTCCCACCCCTGTCCCCATTAGCACCCCCACCTCCACCCAATGTATCAGCAGCAACCTCTCCGCCGCTCCACCACCCTGCCACCCCCAGTTCCCAAGGTCTTGTCAGCAACCCCCAGGGCGAAGTGTCCCTTATTTTTTTGGCCAGAGTTGGTCACCCTGATTTCCATTTGCCATTTTTCTGTCCAGTTGATCAGTCCATTGGCACCTCCCTGCATTCTACAGCTTTCTTCCTCACTCCCTCACTCAGCCAATTTGCATATCATTTTCCATCTTCTTGATCATGCCTCCTACATTTAATGCGGGATCACTTAAGAACTCAGGGAGTGGGAGTGCAATTATTTCCAGGCCCAATTAAGTGTCCCATGTTCAATGGTCAATGGCGGTGGAACCAGGGTGGTGATGGTGGAAGAGCTAGAGGGAGAACAGGTGCTTACAGGTGGAGGATTCTTCTGGAAGAGGATTTGTGGTTCCTGTATGAACACATGAAGGCAAAAGGAAACCACCTCATGGATTTTTCTCCCTCGGCAGATTACTCATTGAAGTTGGAAATGGAAGTTTCTTATGAACAACTGAAGAGGAATGTGCAGGACTGTGAATAGTGAAGAAATGAGCAGGGGACCTCTCCTTGGGTAGATTACTAATGTCTTTAAGTCTGGATCGTTGATGTATACCACAAGCAGCAAGGCACCGTGTACTGAGCCCTGTGAAACCCCATTGGAAATAGCCTTTCAGGCACAAATATATTCATCCACCATTGCATTTTACCACTGGCCACAGAACCAACTTTGGATCCAACCTACCACTTTTTGTTGGATCCCATGGGCTTTCTGACTAGTCTGCCATGTGGAACCTTGTCAAAAGCCTTGCTAAAATCTTGGTAGACTGCATTAACAATGTTATCACAGTGACTCTCTGTTTTACCGTCTCAGAAGAAGAATCAGTGTGGTTAGTGAGGCATCACCTTCCTTTAACAAATTCATGCCTTTCTATATGATGATTTATAATGAATCTCAGAATTGTTTTACCAATTTTCCCACTGCTAAGATCAAGCTGACTGGCCTGAATTACTCAATCGATTCCTTCCTGCCATTTCAAATAACAGGCCAACATTAGCAGTTCTAGTCCACTGACTCTCGCCAGAGAACAGTTGGAAGTGATGGTCGGAGCATCCACTATTTCTTCCCTAACCTCTCTTCGCAACCTGGAATACATGGAACCTGGAACCTCCCTGTCGCTTGCCATTTTAACACTCCACCCTGCTCTCATGCCCACATGTCTGTCCTTGGCCTGCTGCATTGTTCCAGTGAAGCTCAACACAAACTGGAGGAACAGCACCTCATCTTCCGACTAGGCACTTTACAGCCTTCCGGACTGAATATTGAGTTGAACAATTTTAGATCATGAACTCTTCCTCCATCCCCACCCGCTTTCCAATTTCCCACCCCCCTTTTTGTTTTTTCCAATAATTTATATAGATTTTTCTTTTACCACCTACTTCCATTACTTTTAAGTGTATTTCCATCCATTGTTTTATCTCTACCTATTAGCCTGTATCGATCCCTTCCCCCCACCCCACCCCCACTAGGGCTATCTGTACCTTGCTCGTCCTGCTTTCTACACTTAATAAGCACATTCCTTAGATAATATCACCACCGTCAACACCTCTTTGTCCATTTGTCTATGACATCTTTTGGTTATCTCCACCTATCACTGGCCCCCTATCCAGCTCTACTTGTCCCACCCGCCCCCCCACCTTAAACCAGCTCATATTTCACCTCTTCTTTTTTTCCTTAGTTCTGTTGAAGAGTCATTCGGACTCGAAACATTAACTGTGCTCCTATCCGCAGATGCTGCCAGACCTGCTGAGTTTTTCCAGGTACTTTTGTTTTTGTTTTGGATTTCCAGCATCCACAGTTTTTTGCTTTTATCTTTGTGTTCATTCCTCACCATTTCTTTCCAGTTTAGTTGTGGGGTGGTGGGGATTGGACTCTTGCTGCGTGTCCAATTTTTTCAGTTTGTTCGCCGTGTTTGGGACCAGTTGCAATTCATTGAAAAATGTTTAAAGGCCAGGGGGCAGCACAGAACCAACACAAAGCATCGACCAGTGAAGGGTTAAGTCTGGCTGGAGGCCCTGGTGCTGCCCAGGTGACACACACTCAGCTTCAACAAGAACAACTTGCATTCCTGTCGTCCATATAATGTATTAAAACATCCCAGGATCCTTCACAGTTGTATAAACAGACACGTTTGACACCGATTCACATGGAGACTTTAGGACAAATGGGTAAAAGCTTGTTTAAAGAAGTAGATTTGAAAGAGTATCTTTAAGAATGAAGAGATGGTTGGATCAGGCGGTGAGCCTTAGAGCACAAATTCCAGAGCTAAGGCCGAGGCAACTGAAGGCACAGTTGCCAATGGAGGGGCAAAGGAAATCAAGGATATAGAAGAACGCAGAATTGGAGGAGTGCAGCGATCTTGGAGCGCAATGAGGTTACTTAGAGATAAGCTAAACCATTGAAAGAATTAAACACGAGAATGAGAACTTTAAAATTGAGACATTTCGAGAACGGGACTAGTCAGTGAGGACATGGGTGAAGGCTGAACAGACAGACGGACTGCAAATGATCCGGTCACATGATTAGAACGACCATGGAGATATAATGTCCTGTCCAATCAACAACACTTAATTCAACAGTTTAAATGATTAATGTGTTCATCTTTTGAGGTGGCAACTGCTCTCACCATATTGAAACATCACACACTGACCTTTAAGCCTCTAAGTCCAAACATGGACAACTTCATACAGTTTCAGATAGAAAGGTAAAAATACATTTCTAGAATTGTCTCCCTTATTGAACTGGTCATGAAACAGTACTTATCGAATTGTTTGTAACTAACTTTGTTCACAGTTGACTGAGTTGTTAAACCGGTTCAACTCTGCATATTTTTTAAAAAGCAGCTTCCAGTCAGAGGGTGAAGCTCTGACACAAATCTCAAATTACAATGATCAGCTCCAGTTACCAAACTGTGATTTGCTGAAAGAAAATCAGGAACAACCCGGAATTGGTGGTAACGAGTTTACAAGGACAGAACTGGAGGATCCAGACATGAACAGAGAATCTGCAGGTCAAGGTAAGGTTAATATTGTTTCCAAGCCTGTATTCTAGGTCTTTCTTTAATCTTCCTTTGAAAGCCTATTTCCCGTGATGAGATTATGTTACACAAGTTGTTGTAGCCATTGTTTTTCCTTGTGATTATGGCCATTCGCTAAGTGTGTGCTCAGACAGTGACTAACGATGATCTGAGGATCCTAGAATCAGCTTGCTCCTGTTTTACATTTTCTTACATTTTTTAGAGGAATGGAGTGAGATGAATCGGACTTCGAATGTTACCCCATCTTAGACAGCTCTGATGGGGATGAACCCTGGGCTCCTCTTCCACTCTCTGGATGTTTGCCATGACACATACGGCATCTTTTAGTGAATTTTTTAAAGTTATAGTGGACCAAGTTCAGGAACTCTGGCAGTCTGGACCCACAGAATTTAGCCGTGCGTATTTCCCTGCTCCACTCAATGCTCAGCACTTCAAGTCCTGAAAGTGGTCTCTAGAGTTTGACTAAAACTCAGAAAAGAAGTAATCAGTAGGACTTTTGACAATGCTCCAGATGGAAATTATTTCAATATTTTGTCTATTTTACTGAAAAGCCTGAACAGGGAATGATAAAAAAAAACATTTGAACATTTTGTTTACTGCTAAACTGGGCGGGTGAGGACTTGTCCAACCTGTTCAGTTTGTCTTTTTTTTACCAGAAACACCGCCCCAAATAAAGATATCTTCAGATAAAGTCAATCTCACCAGTGGGTGAAACTCAGGCAGAAGAATGACAAACAGGGATAGGCTGAAATGATCAGAATGTGATTTACCCTGAGATAACCAGGAATTGCTGCAGTGAATTGACAAAGACAGAATGTACAGAGTTACAGAAAAGTCATTGGGATCGAAGCAAAGTGAATATCGTTTCTGAACCTGATTGTGAGTCTCTCTGTGTTCATTCTTTCCTCTTTCCATTTAAAGCTGTCTTCTCCCAGGACGATTATGTGCTCGGGCCTCCTGTGTCAAATCCATCCCTTTGCAGCGATGGTCATTGTCTTAACTGTGTGCTCGGACAGTGACCGAGAAATGGTCTGTTCAATGCAGAGGCCTCCGGCTCAACCTGCCCCTATTCTCTACCATCCCTCTCATTTTTAAAAGGGATCATAGACGATTAACCAGGGACACAGAGTGCAGAGATTCCGCCAGTCAGAGACGACTAAGGCAGATAGTGATGAGACTGGAAGTAGTTTCATGTGGCTCAATATGAGACAATGCACTAGAATTTAAAATATGCAGATTGGAAATACAGGGTTCGTGGAGAATTACTGGGAGATGGTCAAACTGAGTTTGACTCTCGATGCAGAAATCATTAAACATTAGATTCAAATTCTAAACTAATTCTCAAAGGTCCACTGCAGTTATGTTAATTGGAACTCGGTGTGTTTAGCTTTGGATGTCTATCCCAGGAAGCACATAGGGGCTCTGGGAGGAGCCCATTTGTAATTGTTTGAAGATGAAGGGACTGACCTATGATCATAGATTCGGTCAATTTAATTATATTTCCAGGGATAAATCAGTGTTTAATTTATTATTTCCCCCTCGTTCTGATTTACCTGGACTGATAATTCCTTGTCTGTAATATTCTGTCAATTCCCTTCATGTTAAACATGAGCAGGTAAAGATTGTTAACCCTGTTTGGACAAACCAGAAAAAATGGATGGAATATTAAAATGATAACAGTTAAAAACTGATAAAAGAAAAAATGCTGTTTGTGTTGTAAAGTGTTGTGCAGTTGTGGAGCTCTTACCCACTCAGCGATACATGATAGATTAATTGTGGTAACACAAAGTGGAAGTTGTTGGATCTAACAGTACATTGCAATGGGTTGGTGGGGAACAGTTGAAAAAAGACCATTGCATCTTTTATGCAAAATTGGATAAACAATTGCAGATACAGATCCACAGTGGAATATCTGACAGTGAGATTAGTTGAAATTTGTTCTCACAAAGAGCCCTTCTGGTTGAATTCTGTGCTCTAAACATCCATGTTAGTAAAGACTATCTAGAGCACTGCAGTAATGGTCCTGCAATGGCACGGGAGCTATTGCCCAATGCTAGTCTGTCATTTTCTTCACATTGAAATCAGTGAATGGAAAACCAGGAACTGAGAGATGCAGCCGGCATCAGGGACACTGAAGTGGGAAAATCTCAAGCAAAAATGCTGTCCAGGACAGTAAAATGTCAGAACTGGCTCTGAGGGAGAAATCATTCCAGTCTGTTCATATATTCCAGGGACAGCTTCTTGACATCAAATTTAGTTAAAATACAAACAAAATACTGCGGATGCTGGAAATCTGAAATAAAAACAGAAAACGCTGGAAAAACTCAGCAGGTCTGGCAGCATCTGTAGAGAGAGAAACAGAGTTAATGTTTTGTGTCCATATGACTCTCCTTCAGAGCTGAAGAGAGGTAGAAACATGATGGAGTTTATGTTGTTGAAGAAGGGGTGGAAAAGGTGGAGTAAAATAGAAAGTCAGGGATAAGTGGGAGCTCAGGAGAGATTGACAAAGATGTCATGGCCCCATGACAATGGTAGTGTTAAAGACTAAATCAGGTGCTAATAATGGTACAAAGGTAAGATAGCAGAATGTGTTAATAGCAGAGCAAGGATCAATGCTCTGTGAAAGCAAACAATAAGAACAAGTAGAGAAACTGATTTCTTCTCCACCGATGCTGCCAGACCTGCTGAGTTTTTCCAGGTAATTCTGTTTTTGTAATAAGAACAAGTTACAGATCTTTCAGCTAAGAAGATTTAAACTGTGATGGAGCAAAGCAACTCTGAATCGCATAACAATAATCTCCATTGTCTTTTAACGGTTGCCTCCTGTGATGAAATGAGGTCCAACATTCCCAACCTTGTTCTTGTATTAACTTGGATAGAGTTTCCTGATAGATACCCTAACCTCTCTATAACATGGTGGGACATCAGCAGTATCCCTCGAGAAACAACAAAAACTATTTTACAACTAAGAGTAGCAGTGCAATTGGAGGAGAGTGTTCAAAAAAAAACAGAGAATGAGTTTATTGTGGATGATTACAACAAAATAATGGCCATTAGTGAGATTAGCTTGGGGAGCGTGAAAACCTTATTTTCTCTTTAATGAGGCCTTTCATTATTTTCCCTTCTCAATCTGCCCCAGTAATGCTGTAGACCTTATCTCTAAATCACACCTTGGTCTGCCTCGCTAATCCGCTGGCAACTTTCCCTCCTTTGAGTGTCTCACCTTATTCCACAGCTCACATCTCTTATTTAAAACCCCTTTTCTCAGCCACCCACACAAAAGCCATGTCAGGTTTCCCAGAAATAATGTCACTGTTCTTTTCCTCTCAATGTCTACATCAAGCAATTCTCAACCTGGGTGATTTCCATCTCTATCTCAAATCACACTCTTGTCTTCTCTGAGTTCACTTGCTCATTGCCTCCATAAATCTCACCCTCCATATAAACTGCCCATACCAATATTGAGGACCGCCCTATAAACCTCTTCGCCTCATGTGACCTCGCTGTTCCTATCATGTAATCTCTAATCACTTGCTTATGTCACTTTCAAACTATTTCCCTATTCTTCCTACCATTACCATTTCATTCTGTGTCTGTACACCAAACAGGTACTCTCTCCTAATTCACCTAAAATTGCATTTTATATTTCCCAATGGTCTAGTCTTTGGCCCTCCCATTCATCATAACATTTTCACAACCATTGATCTGATCCACTTTTGATGCCATTGTCCCTATTAAACCCGTTATTCTTTCTCAGCATGACCCATTCCTGTGTTACGTTCATTTCCATTCTCTTAAGTCCCAAGAACACTGAATTGAAAGTCTCTGCTGGCTAACTGCCTCAACTATCTATTGCCACATCTGGTTGGACCATATATAGGACTTTTGGGTCCTCATCTCCTTTTCCAAAACTGCCTATTAATTAAAGATTTTGCTGGAAAGCAAAGATAACTCACAGCTTCTCTTCACCACCAAAACCCATGCTCTTTACTCAACATCCTGTGCCTTCTCCACACTCGCCTCCAGTGATAAATGGGATGTACCCATGGATTTTATTGTCCTCAGTATGAGAACCATCCATTCAGCCACCTCTGTTACACCCCCTTCCCCTAGCCCCACTGGCAACATTTCCTTTCATGTTCCCTGCTGACCCAGCCCTGATCTAGCGCTAGAATCTATCCCATCTCCCTTCTTGCTGTCTCTGAGCTCAACTTGTCCATGAGACTAATCTTCTACTCCTTTGACACCATTTCCTCCAAACTGATGATCACCAATTTCCTTTCCTGACTCTATTATTCACATTTTTTTCCTGTCAGTTATTGTCCCTCTCACACTTCAAATATTCCACCATAATTCCTCTCCTCTGAAAATCCATCTTGACCTCTCCTTGCAAACAACCACCCCATCTCCAGTCTACCTTTTCTCTCCAAAGTTCTTTAACATATTTTTGCCACCCAAATCCGTTGTTAATGATATGTTAATTATATTGTTATGATGCACAGGTGAAGGGTGTGTTTAATTAAGTCATAGCACCCTCGCCTTTGAGTCAGAAGGTTGTGGGTTCATGTCCCACTGACGGAAACCAAGAACTGTGAACGTACTTAAACGAGTTACAATCTGTGACTGTTGATAACTCAAAAGAATTTTAAATGGGAGATAGCTGGGACACTGGGTGTGAGAGGAGAGTTATGAGACTTAACAAAGTCATTAAACTCTCTCAGTAAAAAACATGCTGTGTCTTAGTTTGACCCCACCAACCAGCTTGGATTCTAGAGACATTGGTAGCAGAGATTGGTTGGCCTAAAGGTGAAGATTTGAAACTAAGACTTATTTTCAGTCAGAAGGTTGGAATTGGAGTTACTTTGGAGAAGAATGGCTGAAACCGAGTATAAGGTGTCAGGGTATGATTTTGCACCATTGTTCTATGAAACTGAACCTCATGACCAATGAAAGAATGAAGTGACCTCTGGACATGGATTACGTCCTTACCAAAGCAAGAACAAAGTATGGCCTTGGCATTTTCACTTCCCACCAGAAGCAGGATTAGGGCAAAGTATTTTCAGATTTAGAGGCTTATCATTTGGACATCGAGGAAGGTTTGGATAAACTCTAAAAAAATTATGGCCAAAACTTATATGAATAGTGATTTGTAAAATGCATATGAGACATGGTCAGACATTGGCAAATTTGGAAGTATGTATGGCTATTCCAAAGAAGAATATATCATGGAATTTAACAAGTTGGTTGCAAAACTGCAGAAATTCCATTTGGAGATCCCTATTTCAGTATTTGCTTTCAAATTGTTGGATTGTGCTAAAGTACCCAGCATGGATAGGCTTTGGAATGGAGATATGTTCTCAGAAAGAGATAGACTGTTGGAACAGATTACTGAAGCTTAAAAAAAATTCTGGAGAAACATTCATTTGCTGCCACTTTCATGGCATCCATGGGCCATTCAGCAGGAGCACAAAAGATGGAGAATTCAATGCTGGCAGCATTTAAAGACTGTTTATATATGGGGAGCAAACGTCAACATGAAAGAAGAACCGTAAACAAAAGGAATGAGGATACAGACCCTTTTGGTAGCTCTATCGGATGACAGGAATTGGGTTAATTTAGCTGAAGAATGAACCCTAGGAATAACGAAAGAATAGTAAACAGGTGTTTCAGATGTGACTCGAAATATCATTATGCAATCAATTGTCTGAAATAAAATAACAGGGCTTTTGAATGACACATGACATGGAAGGTGTGGAAGGGGAAGATGACGATACTGATCAATCAGAAGGAATTGAACTTATCACCAGAACCTTTAGTCCGGTGATGGATGTTCCAGTTGTGAACTCATTCAGTTGTGCTGTGTTAGACAGCGGGTGCATGTCCCACAGTATGTGGAGTGGATTGGTTAACCATCCATGTTACCTGGATTCTCTAAACAGTAAAGACTGAGGTAAGGTTAAGGAAAATGAAAGCTCTACTTACTTCAGGATCGGGGTCAATAATACATTAAAGTTACTAAAGAGGGTGATAATTCCTTGTAAAATAGCCGGGATAAAACATTTTACAGCACAAATGTAGTTTCCAGTGAAATACCGTTACTGTTCAGTAAACCGACTATGAAAAAGACTCAAATGAAATTAGACATGGAACACGATAAAGCAATTGTTTTTGATAAATCTGTAGACTTACAGTTTTCGCAATCAGGACATTATTCAATCCCCTTAACAAGACCTAACATTTCAAATCACGATGTTAAAGAAGTGTTGATGACATCAGATGGCAGGATTTTAAAGGAAAAAAGGCAAATTGTTTTAAAATTACTTTGGCAGTTTGCCCATGCATCTTGTCATAGGTTAAAAATCCTACTAAAGGTTGCAGAGGCAGTGGATGATGATTATATTAAACTTATAGAGAGATCAGTGAGAAATGCAATGTATGTAAAAAAACAAAATAGGAGGACACCATCACAGCCTGAAGTGAGTCTCCCTTTAGCAAGAGACTTCAATGAAATTCCAGCAATGGACTTGAAGATACGTAACAAGGAAAAAATCATTTTTCTCTTACACTTCATAGACATGGCAACTAGATTCAGTCTGTTCACAGTAATGTATAGTAAAGACGAAAAGGTAATTGTGGACAAGAAATGGGAAAATGGATCGGAACTGGGTTGGAAGCACTGGCTAAATTCCTAACTGAAAATATGAGCACTGCAGTCATGAACAAGCGGCAGAAAAGTCCTTTAGTAATGGGGTTGGTGAAAAAAACTTGCATTTAATTGATGATATGCTTCACAAAATCTTAGCTGACCAACCAAGCTATAAACTGACTTCTGCTCTGGCATGGGCAGTCCGTGTGAAGAATTCACTTTATATGTTTGGGGGTTACTGTCCCTATCAATTAGTTCATGGGAGAAATCCCAAAATACCTTTGGTGATGTGGGATCATCCCCAGCCTTGGAAGGTACTTCAGTTAGTTAATTTTATCCTGAGCACTTGAATGCTCTACATGCAGGGAGAAGGTGATTTATCAAGGCTGAGGGTTCAGAGAAAATTCAGCAAGCCTTACAGTACCGCATAAGGTGATCAGAAATAAATTTAATTTCAGGGGACATGGTATATTACAAAAGGGCAGAAAGAGCGGAATGACCCAGGTAAGGTTATAGGCAGTGATGGAAAATCAGTCGTTTTATAACATGGCAATCAAACTGTTAAGAGTACATTCTTTGAGGCTAATTAGCAGTGATTATACATGTACAGAATCTAAACAATAGAAAGCATTAGAAAGTGATGAGGCACCATGCACTTCACATACACATATGCTGGACAATTACAAGAGGCAGATTATGGCAGATAGAGGGCTGACTGAATATGGACAAAGGGATACTGAAACACAGAATAAAGCTATTTCTCCCAAAAGACAACTATCCAAAGTTGACACAAGAATAATATATATGCCACTAGTGGCCAGTGAATGGAGGGATGCCACCATTATAGGGAAAGCAGGAAAGGCCACTGGCAAATACAAATTTTAAAGGGAAGTGTTTTTGAAAAAAGAAAAACCTAAAAGAAGCTGGCGATACAGAAGCGAAACTGTAAATTAAACAAGTGTGTTTATGGATTGAATGATGTCTCAAGGGTGTGGTATTTCTTAGTTTGGTCCATCCTGCTGAAAACGGGTTGTATTCAGCCAAAAGCAGACCGAGCAATGTTCTACTGGCATCTCAAGGAGAAACTGACAGGCATCTTTATGATGCACATTGATGATTTTCTGTGAGGAGGTTTTGCAGAATTTGAGCAATGGGTGACAGATAAAAGAAAGAAAGAGTTTAAGATTGGAAGTCAGGGGCCTTAAAATATATAGGGTTAGGCATCAAGCAGAGTAAGTTGGGACTGACCTTAAATCAGTGTTATTTAGAAAATGTCAATCACATGCCAGTAAATCGGGCCAGGTCCCCACATAAAGGGATCCTGCAGCCAAGGAAGAAATATACCAATCAAGAAGCTTTGGACCGGTTGAACTGGTTGTGCACTCAGACTAGACCTGTTGCTAGTTATAACGTATTGGAACTGAGTACTATGATGAAACACGCTACAGTTGAGGAAATTCTGAGAGCAAATAAAACATTAATGAAATTAAATTCAGAGAAATGTGCATTCAAGTTCCCAGCCTTGAGTGATCCAGAAAATATAAAGTTAGTCATTTTTAGCGATGCTTCATATGCCAATCTTCTGGGTGGATATTCTAGTAAGCAGGGTTTATCATATTCCTGGTGGGGAAGAATAAGACCATAAGACCATAAGACTTAGGTGCAGAAATTAGGCCATTCGGCCCATCGAGTCTGCTCCGCCATTCAATCAGGGCTGACAAGTTTCTCAACCCCATTCACCCGCCTTCTCCCCGTAACCTTTGATCCCCTTACCAATCAAGAACCTATCTATCTCGGTCTTAAATACACTCAATGACCTGGCCTCCACAGCCTTCTGTGGCAATGAATTCCATAGATTCACAACTCTCTGGCTAAAGAAGTTTCTTCTCATCTCTGTTCTAAAAGGTCTTCCCTTTACTCTGAGGCTCTGCCCTCGGGTCCTAGTCTCTCCTACTAATGGAAACATCTTCCCCACGTCCACTCTATCCAGGCCTTTCAGTATTCTGTAAGTTTCAATCAGATCCCCCCTCATCCTTCTAAACTCCATCGAGTATAGACCCAGAGTCCTCAAACGTTCCTCATATGTTAAGCCTTTCATTCCTGGGATCATTCTCGTGAACCTCCTCTGGACCCTCTCCAGGGCAAGAACATCTTTCCTGAGATACGGGGTCCAAAATTGCTCACAAACCTTGAACTTGCATCCCCTCATGACTGACCCTTCAACTAAGGGACAGCTGCTCCCTATCCACCCTGTCCATGCCCCTCATAATCTTGTACACCTCGATCAGGTCGCCCCTCAGTCTTCGCTGCTCCAACGAAAACAACCCAAGTCTAGCCAACCTCTCTTCATAACTTAAATGTTTCATCCCAGGCAACATCCTGGTGAATCTCCTCTGCACCCCTACCAGTGCAATCACATCCTTCCTATAATGTGGCAACCAGAACTACACACAGTACTCCAGCTGTGGCCTCACTAAGGTTCTATACAACTCCAACATGACCTCCCTACTCTCTCACTCCAACTACCCATCCATCCCACCCATCTCTCTCCCCCTATCGCCCCATCTCTCTCACCCCAACTCTCCCTCCCTCTCACACCATCTCTCCCTCCCTCTCACCCCAACTCTCTCACCCTCTCACCCCAACTCTCTCTCCCTCTCGCCCCATCTCTCTCCCCCTCTCTCTGTTCTCCCTTTTACACACACATAGAGAAACACACACATTCTCTCATGCACACACTTACACAGATATATTCTTTCTCATACATACACACAAACACAGACTCTCTGACTCACACACACACACAGCACACATAAACAGTCACACTCACACAGGTATTTTTGCTCTCACATGCACACACATTCTTTCTCTTACATACAGCGATTCTCTCTCTCGCTCTCTCACACACATACACACACATTCTGTTTCATCTCTCTGTCAGACACACACGCACAGATATATTTTTTCTCATACATGCACACAAACACATACATTCTCTATCACACACACACTCACACAGATACATTCTCTCACACAGACACAGATTCTCTCTCTTACAGACACACAGTCACAATCACAAAGATATATCTTCCCTCTCGCACACATACACACACATTCTCTCTCTCACAAACACAAATACGCACACACATTCTCTCTCTCACACAAACACATTCTCTCTCTCTCTCTCATACACATACAAACACACAGACACAGATATATGGCCTCACACACAAACATGCACACATTCTTTCTCTCACACAAACACACCCACACAGATATATTCTCCCTCACACGCACACATTCTCTCTCTTCCAGACACCAATTCTTTCTCTTCTTCTCTCTTGTACACACAGACAAACTCACCAAGGTATATTTTCCCTCTTGCACTCATAAACACACTTTCTCTCTCACCCACACACACAGATATATTCCCTCTGTGACACACACATTTTCTCTCTCTCACACACAATCTCACACACACACATCTCTCACACACACACATACACATACAAACTTGCAGAGATATATTCTCTCTCACACAGACACACACACATAAATTCTCTCTCACACACTCATGCAGGCACACTCACATTGATATATCTTCTCTCTCACACACAAACACAGACACACGCAGATATATTCTTCCCAGTGCACAGTCACACACACATAACTACCCTCACACACACACAGTCACACTCAAAGATATATTCTCTCACACGCACACAGATTCTCTCTCTTACAGTCACACTCTCAAAGATATATCTTCCCTCTCGCACGCAAACACACACATTCTCTCTCTCTCACACACACACAGATATATTCTCTCTGTGACACACACATTTTCTCTCCCTCTCACAATCACACACACACACACATTCTCTCTCACACAAACACAGATACTCACAGATATATTCTTCCCCATGCACAGTCACACACACATACATACCCTCACTTGCACACAGTCACAATCACAGATATATGCTCCCTCACACACACATTCTCTTCTTATAGACACCAATTTTCTCTCTCTCACACACACAACACAGACACCCTCAAACACAAAGTCACACTCAGATATATTATCCCTCTCTCACACACACACACACACACACACTCTCTCTTTCTCTCACACACACAACACACACACATGCACACTCTCACACAGACATGCTCACACAGATACATTATTTCTTATATACACATGCACACACACACACATATGCCCTCAAATACACAGTCACACTCACACTATTATTCTCCCTTCCACACACACACAGAGAAACACACACATTCTCTCACACACACACTCACACAGATATATTCTTTCTCATACACACACAAACTCTCTCTCTCACACATACACACTCACACAGATATATTCTTTCTCATACACACACACTTTCTCTCTCACACACACTCACACAGATATATTCTCTTACACACACACACACACATATATTCTCTGTCACACGCACACATTCTCTCTCACAAACACCAATTATCTCTCTCTCTCACACACACATGCCCTCAAACTCACAGTCACATTCACACAGGCATATTCTCCATTCCTCCCACACATAGAGAAACACACACATATATGCCCTCACACACACAAACATGCACACGTTCTCTCTCTCACACAAACACACCCACACAGATATCTTCTCTCTCACACGCACATACATTCTCTCTCTTACAGACACCAATGCTCTCCCTTTCTCTCTCTCATACACACAGTAACACACACACAGTCAAACTCAACAAGATGCATTCTCCCTCTCGCACGCACACACACATTCTCTCATTCTCTCTCTCTCACACTCACACAGATATATTCTGTCTCATGCACACACACAATCACACTCACACACATATTCTCTCTCACACATGCACACATTCTCTCTCTTACAGACATCAACTCTATCTTTCTCACATACAGGCACATACACAAGCAAACCTCACACACACACACGCGCGCGCACACACACACATTATTTCTCTCTCTCGCACACACAAACACACTGACACACAAACATGCACACTCTTTCTCTCACACAAACACACCCAAACAGATATATTCTCCCTCACACGCACACATTCTCTCTCTTCCAGACACCAATTCTTTCTCTTTTTCTCTCGTACACAGTCAAACTCACCAAGGTATATTCTCCCCCTCGCACTCATAAGCGCACTTTCTCTCTCAACCACAAACATACACACACGAACACACACAGCTATATTCTCTCTGTGACACACACATTTTCTCTCTCTCTCACACAATAACACACACACATTATCTCTCACACACACATACAAGCTCGCACAGATATATTCTCTCGTACAGGCAGACACACATATTTTCCCTCCCACACACATACAGTCACACTCACATAGATATATTCTCTCACACCACACAATCTCTCTCTAACAGGCATAAATTCTCTCTCTCTCACAATAACACACAGACATTATCTCTCTCTCTCACACACACAAGCTCGCACAGATATATTCTCTCGTACAGGCAGACACACACACACATATATTCCCTCCCTCACACACACAGTCACACTCACATAGATATATTCTCTCACACCACACAATCTCTCTCTAACAGGCATAAATTCTCTCTCTCTCACACAATAACACACACACATTATCTCTCTCTCACACACACACATACAAGCTCGCACAGATATATTCTCTCATACACGCAGACACACACACACACATATATTCTCTCTCTCACACATGCAAACACATTCACATAGATATACTTTCTCTCTCATACACAAACACAGACACACACAGATATATTCTTCACCATGCACAGTCACACACACATACATACCCTCACATGCACACAGTCACACTCACAGATATATGCTCCCTCACACACACACATTTTCTTCTTATAGACACCAATTCTCTCTCTCACACACAACAGACACCCTCACACACACACAGTCACACTCACAGATATATTATCCCTCTCACACACACACTCTCTCTTTCTCTCTTTCACATACACAAACACACTCACAAACATGCACACTCACTCACAGACACACTAGCACAGATACATTATTTCTTATATACACACGCACACACACACACACACACATACGCCCTCAAATACACTGTCACACTCACAGGCATATTCTCCCTTCCACACACACATAGAGAAACGCACACATTCTCTCACACACACACTCACACAGATATATTCTTTCTCATACACACACAAACTCTCTCTCTCACACACACACTCACACAGATATATTCTCTCATACACACACACACACACACACACATATATTCTCTGTCACATGCACACATTCTCTCTCACATACACCAATTATCTCTCTCTCACACACACACACAGAGACACACACAAACACCCTCACACACGGACACATACACACACATTCCCTCTCTCACACAAACAAACACACATTCTTTCTCTCACACACACATGCCCTCAAATACACAATCACACTCACACAGGCGTATTCTCCATTCCACACACACATAGAGAAACACGCACATATATGCCCTCACACACACAAACATGCACACGTTCTCTCTCTCACACAAACACACCCACACAGATATCTTCTCTCTCACACGCACATACATTCTCTCTCTTACAGACACCAATGCTCTCTCTTTCTCTCTCTCATACACACAGTAACACACACACAGTCAAACTCACCAAGATGCATTCTCCCTCTTGCGCGCACACACACATTCTCTCAGAATTTTCTCTCTCACACACGAGAGCACACTCACACATATTTTCTCTCTCACACACCAACACAGACATACACAGATATATTCGTTCTCATACTCTGGCATACACACAGTCACACTTGTAGATACATTCCCCCTCACACACATTCTCATTCTTTCTCTCTCTCTCTGTCTCTCAGACACACACACACACCACAGATATATTCTTTCTTATGCACAAAGACACACATCCAGACACAGACACACCCTCACATAGTGACACTCACACACAGGTATATTCTCTCTTTCACACACTCACACAGATATATTATTTCTCATGCACACACAATCACACTCACACACATATATTCTCTCTCACACATGCACACATTCTCTCTCTTACAGGCACCAATTCTCCCCCTTTCTCTCTCTCAGACACACAGTGACACACACACAGTAAAACTCACTGAGCAACATTCTCCCTCTCGCACACATTCTCTCTCTCATACACGTGGGAACACTCACACATATATTTTCTCTCTCACACACAAACACAGCCACACACAGATATATTCTATACCATACTCCAGCACATACGGTCACACTCGCAGATACATTCTCCCTGACACGCATATTCTCTCCCCCACACACTCTCACACAGATATATTCTCTCACGCGCACACAAATTCTCTCTCTTACAGGCACATACACAAGCAAACACACTCACACACACACACACAATCATATTCACAGATATATTCTCCCTCAAACACAGATGTGCACACATTCTCTCTCTCTCAGTTACACACACACACACTGGCACATACGCATATACACTCACACAGACATATTATTTTTCATACACACACACACACAGAGTCACACTCATAGATATATCCTCCCTCACACACATACACACACATTCTCTATCTTATAGACACCAATTCTCTCTCTCTCACACACACACACGCGCACACATTCTCTCTCTCCCTCTATCTCACTCACACACACATTCTCTCTCATACACACACGTGCACAGATACATTCTCTCATAAATATAGACACACACACATGCCTTTACACACAGTCACACTCACACAGATATATTCTCTTTCACACACACACATTCTCTCACACAGATAAATTCTTGCTCATGCACACCACACACACACATTCTCTCCCTCTCTCACACACACACTCTCATAGACATATTCTTTCTCATACACAAACACACACAGTCACACTCACAGATATATTCTCTCACACCACACCATCTCTCTCTAACAGGCATAAATTCTCTCTCTCACACACATGCAGGCACACACACACACAAACATGCTCACACATACACTCAAAAAGATTACCCTCCCTCACATACAAAAACATTCTCATTCTCTCTCTCACTCTGTCTCTCAGACACACACATACCACAGATATATTCTTTCTTATACACAAAGACACACATCCACACACAGGCACATCCTCACACAGTGACACTCACACACAGATATATTCTCTTACACACACATAGATATATTCTTTCTCACACACACACACACCGTCAAACTCAGAGATACATTCTCTCTCACACACATACACGCATATTCTCTCTCTTACAGATACCAATTCTCTCTCTTTCTCTATACCAATTCTCTCTTTCTCTCTCACACACAGTCAGATTCACATTCTCTCTCACAAAGACTCCCACACATGTATTTTCTCATACATAGATACGCACACACAGTCACCCACACATTATGTCTCTCCCTCTCTCTCACTCACACACACACACACACATTCCCTCTCACACACACACTTGCATAGATATATTCTCTCATACACACAGACACACACATGCACCATCACACACAGTCACACGCAGAGATGTATTCTCTTTCTCACACAAACATACAGAAACACATCCTCTCACACGCCATACGCACACAAACACATTCTCTCCCTCTCTCACATACACATTCTCACAGGCATATTCTTTCTCATACACAACACACACAGTCACACTCACACAGATATACAGACATATTCTCTCTCACACGCGCACACAATTTCTCTCTTACAGACACCAATTCTCTCTTTCTCTCTCTCACACAGTCACACACACACACAGTCAAACTCACCAAGATATATTCTCCCTCTCGCACCCATACACACACATTCTCTCTCGCTCTGTCTCACACACACACACACACACACAGCCACACACATTTTCTCTCTCTCCCCCTCTTGTTGTTGTGTGTGTCTCAGTGTCAGCTTCTGCTTCAGCTTCGATCTCCAATAATCTTTCCTCTTTGCTCCATTGTAGGTTCCAGCACTTCCACAAGTTGGGGAAGGGCTCTCCCTCCATTTTAAAGTTGGAGAAGGAATCTCCCTCCTCACACACACACGCACACACACACACACACACACATACCCCCCCGTGCACACACAGTGACACTCACAGATATATTCTCCCTCACGCACACACACACCCTCATACACACACAGACACACACACAAACACCCACACACACACACACAATCACACTCACAGATATATTCTGCCTCACACACACATATAAACACATGTCTCTCAGGCACAGACACACACATTCTCTTTCACACACACATGCTCGCACAGATATATTCTTTCTCATACACGCAAATGTGCACACACACACACACGGGACACACATGCCTCCACACACACAGTCACACTCACACAGATACACACGCACATTCTCTCTCTCACACACACACTGATATATTCTTTCTCATACACACACATTCTCTCTCTCACAGTCACCAATTCTCTCTCTCCCACAGGCACAGACACCCTCACACACACACATGCACATACTCCCTCACACAGATATATTCTTTCTCATACACACACACATATGTTCTCTGTCACATGCACACACATTTTCTCTCTTACAGACACCAATTCTCTCCCTCACACACACATACACACAGAGACACACATAATCAGCCTCACACATACACAGTCACACTCGCAAATATATATTCTCCCTCTCACACACATACACACATTCTCCCTCTCTATCTCTCCCACAAGCGGGCACACTCACTCATATATTGTCTCTCTCACACACCAACACAGACACACAAGCATATATTATTTCTCATACTCCGGCAAACACACAGTCACACTCACAGATACATTTTCCTCACACATATGTTCTCTCTCTCTCCCTCTCTCACACACACAAAAACACACACACACACCACAGATATATTCTTTCTTATACACACACACAAACATCTTCACACAGTGACACACACAGAGATATTCTCTTTCACACACTCACACAGATATATTCTCTATCACACGCGTACACATTCTCCCTCTTACAGACACCAATTCTCTCTCTCTCCCTCTCACATACAAGGACACTCGCACACACACACGTGTGGGCACACTCAGATATGTTCTCTTTCGCACACATAAATACGAGCACATTCTGTCACACAAACACACCCACACAGATATTCTTTCTCATACATAGACACACACGCACTCACACAGTCACACTCACACACATTCTCTCCCTCTCTCTCTCTCACACACAGACACACACACACATTCTCACGCACCCTCACACAGATACATTCTCTCTCACACGTATAGACATTCTCATACAGACACCAATTTTTCTCTCTCTCTCTCACACATAGACACACAGTCACACACATTCTCTCTCACACACATGTGCAAAGATATATTCTCTCATACACACAGGCACACACACAAACACCCTCACACACGTTCACACTCACACAGATATATTCTCTCTCATACACACCACACACACACACATACACACACAAATTCTCCCCCTCTCTCTCTCACACACTCTCACAAACATATTCTTTCTCATACACAAACACACACAGTTACATTCGGACAGATATATTCTCTCTTACACGTGCACATATTCTCTCTCTTACAGACATCAATTCTGTCTTTCTCTTTCTCTCTCACACATACAGGCACACACACACACACAAAACACCCTCACACACAGTCACACTCAGATATATTCTCTCTCATATGCACACACATTCTCTCTCTTACTCTCTATCTCTCTCTCTCTCACACACACAGACACACACAGAGTCACACTCACACACACACATTCTCTCTTTACAGACACCAATTCTCTCTTTCTCTCTCTCTCACACACAGACACACTCACAGTCAGAGGTGAGGGCACAATCACACAGATATATTCTCTCTCAGACCCAAACACACGGACATTTTCTCACACAAACACACCCACTCATATATTCTTTCTCATACATAGACACACACACACGCAGTCGCGCACACACACACATTCTCCCTCTCTCACACACACACACACAGTCACCCACACATTCATTCTCTCTCTCTATCTCACTCGCGCGCACATTCTCTCTCTCACACACACGTGCACAGATATATTCTCTCATACATGCAGACACACACCCTCAAACACAGTCACACTCAGAGATATATTCTCTTTCTCACACACACATTCTCTCCCTCTCTCACACACACATTCTCACGGACATATTCTTTCTCATACACAAACACACAGTCACACTCACACACATATATTCTCCCTCACATGCACACACATACTCTCTCTTACAGACATCAATTCTCTCTCTTTCTCTCTCCCGCTCACACAAACAGTCACATTCACACACAAACACCCTCACACATACACACAGTCACATTCATATAGATATATTCTCCCTCACACACACACACATCCTCCCTCTTACGGACACCGATCCTTTATCTTTCTCTCTCTGTCTCTCTCTTTCTCTCTCTCTCTCTCACACACACAGTCACACACATGCATACTCACACACACACACAATCACATTCACAGATATATTCTCCCTCACACACATACACACACGTTCTCTCTCCCCCTCTCAGACATACACACACACTGGCACAGCTATATTCTTTCTCATAGATGCACACACACACATTTACACAGATATTTTCTTTCTCACACACACACTTTCTTCCTCTCTCTCACACACATATGCGCATACACACACAGTCACAGACACATTATTTCTCTCCCTCTCTCTCACTCAGACACACACATTCTCTCTCATACACACATGTGCACAGATACGTTCTATCATAAACGCAGTCACACACACAGTTACACTCACACAGAGTCACACTCACACAGATATATTCTCTCTCATAAAAACGCACACACACACATCCTCCTTCTCTCTCTCTCACACACTCTCACAGACATACTCTTTCTCATACACAAACACAGTCACACTCACACAGATATATTCTCTCACACGCACATACATTCTCTCTCTTAAAGACATTATTTCTCTCACACATACAGTCACACACACAAACATGCTCACACAATTTCACACTCGAAGATATATTCTCCCTCACACACATACACACACATTATCTCTCTCTCTCTCTCTCTCACACACACACACACATACACACACACAGACAGACAAACAGTCACACTCACACAGATATATTCTCTCTCACATGCACACATTCCCTCTCTTACAGACACCGATTTTCTCTCTGTCTCTCTTTCTCACATATACACACCAGATATATTCTTTCTTATACACGAAGACACACATCCACACAGGCACATCTTCACACAATGACATTCACACACAGATATGTCCCCTCTTTCACATTCTCTCACAGATATATTTTTCTCATGCACCCACACACAGACAAACACACACACAGTCACACTTAGGGATACATTCTCTCTCACACACATGCACACACACTCTCTCTCTTACAGATATCAATTCTCTCTTTCTCTCTCTCTCACACACACAGATAAGCAGACAGACACACACACACACACACACACACAGAGGTGGAGACACACACACAGATACATTCTCTCTCTCACAAACACACAAACACGCATTCTCTCACACAAACACACTCACACATATATTCTTTCTCATACATAGACACACACAAACACGCAGTCACACACACAATCTATCTCACACACACCCACAGTCACCCACACATTCTCTCCCTCTATTTAACTCACACACACACATTGTCTCTCACACAAACATGTGCACAGACATATTCTTTCATACACACAGATACACGCACACCCTCACACATAGTCACACTCACAGAGATATATTCTCTCTCTCACAAACACATGCATCCTCTCACAAACACACGGATATATTCTTTCTCATTCATGCCACACACACACTCTCCCACACCCACACTCTCACAGACATATTCTTTCTCATACACACACACCAACACACACACAGAGTCACACTCACACATATATATTCTCCCTCACACGCGCACACATTCTCTCTCTTACAGACATTAATTCTCTCTCTTTCTCTCTCACTCACACACATACAGGCGCACACACCCACACAGTCAAACTCACACAGATATATTCTCTCTCACACGCACACACATTCTCACTTACAGACACCAATTCTCTGTCTCTCTCTCATACACACAGTCTCACACACCGTCAAACTTACCAAGATATATTCTACTTCTCGCACAGATGAACACACATTCTGTCTCTCTTACACACATGCACACGTGTGGGCACAGCACAGGTATATTCTCTCTCACACACACGTGCACACAAACACACACACGCACATACATACCCACCTTCTCTCACTAACACACACACACACACATGCACGCACATATATTCCCCTCCCTCTCTCAATCACGCACACACACACATACATACCCACCCTCTCTCTCTCTCACACACACACACACACACACATGCATGCACATACATACCCACCCTCTGTCACTCACACACATGCGCACACAAACACACACACTCACATACGTACCCACCCTCTCTCACTCACACACACACACACACACAAACATACACACATACATACCCGCCCTCTCTCACTCACACACACGTGCACACAAACACACACACGCACATACATACCCACCTTCTCTCACTAACACACACACACATGCACGCACATATATTCCCCTCCCTCTCTCAATCACACACACACACACATACATACCCACCCTCTCTCTCTCACACACAAACACACAAACACACACACGCACATACATACCTACCTTCTCTCACTAACACACACACACATGCACGCACATATATTCCCCTCCCTCTCTCAATCACACACACACACACACATACATACCCACCCTC